>NC_056432.1:0-300000 GCF_018296145.1 Oncorhynchus tshawytscha
GGAACTGTCCTCTACATTATATTGTATGGAGTTGTCCTCTACATTATATTGTATGGAGTTGTCCTCTACATTATATTGTATGGAGTTGTCCTCTACATTATATTGTATGGAACTGTCCTCTACATTATATTGTATGGAACTGTCCTCTACATTGTATTGTATGGAACTGTCCTCTACATTATATTGTATGGAACTGTCCTCTACATTGTATGTTATAGAGTTGTCCTCTACATTATATTGTATGGAATTGTCCTCTACATTATATTGTATGGAACTGTCCTCTACATTGTATGTTACAGAGTTGTCCTCTACATTATATTGTATGGAATTGTCCTCTATATTATATTGTATGGAGTTGTCCTCTACATTATATTGTATGGAGTTGTCCTCTACATTATATTGTATGGAACTGTCCTCTACATTATATTGTTTGGAACTGTCCTCTACATTATATTGCATGGAACTGTCCTCAACATTATATTGTATGGAACTGTCCTCTACATTGTATTGTATGGAACATTATATTGTATGGAACTGTCCTCTACATTATATTGTTTGGAACTGTCCTCTACATTATATTGCATGGAACTGTCCTGCCCTCTACATTATATTGTTTGGAACTGTCCTCTACATTGTATTGTATGGAACTGTCCTCTACATTATATTGTATGGAACTGTCCTCTACATTATATTGTATGGAACTGTCCTCTACATTATATTGTATGGAACTGCCCTCTACATTATATTGTTTGGAACTGTCCTCTACATTATAGTGTATGGAACTGTCATCTACATTATATTGTATGGAACTGCCCTCTATATTGTATGGAACTGGCCTATACATTGTATTGTATGGAACTGTCCTCTACATTATATTGTATGGAACTGTCCTCTACATTATATTGTATGGAACTGTCCTCTACATTATATTGTATGGAACTGTCCTCTACATTATATTGTATGGAACTGTCCTCTACATTATATTGTATGGAACTGTCCTCTACATTATATTGTATGGAACTGTCCTCTACATTATATTGTATGGAATTGTCCTCTACATTATATTGTATGGAACTGTCCTCTACATTATATTGTATGGAACTGTCCTCTACATTATATTGTATGGAACTGTCCTCTACATTATATTGTATGGAACTGTCCTCTACATTGTATTGTATGGAACTGTCCTCTACATTATATTGTATGGAACTGTCCTCTACATTATATTGTATGGAACTGTCCTCTACATTATATTGTATGGAACTGTCCTCTACATTGTATTGTATGGAACTGTCCTCTACATTATATTGTATGGAACTGTCCTCTACATTATATTGTATGGAATGTCCTCTACATTATATTGTATGGAACTGTCCTCTACATTATATTGTATGGAAACATTATATTGTCCTCTACATTATATTGCATGGAACTGTCCTCTACATTATATTGTATGGAACTGTCCTCTACATTGTATTGTATGGAACTGTCCTCTACATTGTATTGTATGGAACTGTCCTCTACATTATATTGTATGGATATTGTATGGAACTGGCCTATACATTGTATTGTATGGAACTGGCCTATACATTGTATTGTATGGAACTGTCCTCTACATTATATTGTATGGAACTGTCCTCTACATTATATTGTATTGAACTGCCCTCTACATTGTATTGTATGGAACTGTCCTCTACATTATATTGTATGGAACTGTCCTCTACATTGTATTGTATGGAACTGTCCTCTACATTGTATTGTATGGAACTGTCCTCTACATTATATTGTATGGAACTGTCCTCTACATTGTATTGTATGGAACTGTCCTCTACATTGTATTGTATGGAACTGTCCTCTACATTATATTGTATGGAACTGTCCTCTACATTGTATTGTATGGAACTGTCCTCTACATTGTATTGTATGGAACTGTCCTCTACATTGTTGTTATATTGTCCTCTACATTATATTGTATGGAACTGTCCTCTACATTATATTGTATGGAACTGTCCTCTACATTATATTGTATGGAACTGTCCTCTACATTATATTGTATGGAACTGTCCTCTACATTGTATTGTATGGAAACATTGTATTGTATGGAACTGTCCTCTACATTGTATGGAACTGCCCTCTACATTATATTGTTTGGAACTGTCCTCTACATTATAGTGTATGGAACTGTCATCTACATTATATTGTATGGAACTGCCCTCTATATTGTATGGAACTGGCCTATACATTGTATTGTATGGAACTGTCCTCTACATTATATTGTATGGAACTGTCCTCTACATTATATTGTATGGAACTGTCCTCTACATTTTATTGTATGGAACTGTCCTCTACATTGTATTGTATGGAACTGTCCTCTACATTATATTGTATGGAACTGTCCTCTACATTATATTGTATGGAACTGTCCTCTACATTATATTGTATGGAACTGTCCTCTACATTATATTGTATGGAACTGTCCTCTACATTATATTGTATGGAACTGTCCTCTACATTGTATTGTATGGAACTGTCCTCTACATTGTATTGTATGGAACTGTCCTCTACATTGTATTGTATGGAACTGTCCTCTACATTATATTGTATGGAACTGTCCTCTACATTGTATGTTATAGAGTTGTCCTCTACATTATATTGTATGGAACTGTCCTCTACATTATATTGTATGGAACTGTCCTCTACATTATATTGTTTGGAACTGTCCTCTACATTATATTGTATGGAACTGTCCTCTACATTGTATGTTATAGAGTTGTCCTCTACATTATATTGTATGGAACTGTCCTCTACATTGTATTGTATGGAACTGTCCTCTACATTATATTGTATGGAACTGTCCTCTACATTGTATGTTACAGAGTTGTCCTCTACATTATATTGTATGGAATTGTCCTCTATATTATATTGTATGGAGTTGTCCTCTACATTATATTGTATGGAGTTGTCCTCTACATTATATTGTATGGAACTGTCCTCTACATTATATTGTTTGGAACTGTCCTCTACATTGTATTGTATGGAACTGTCCTCTACATTATATTGTATGGAACTGTCCTCTACATTATATTGTTTGGAACTGTCCTCTACATTGTATTGTATGGAACTGTCCTCTACATTGTATTGTATGGAACTGTCCTCTACATTATATTGTATGGAACATTATATTGTATGGAACTGTCCTCTACATTATATTGTATGGAACTGTCCTCTACATTATATTGTATGGAACTGTCCTCTACATTATATTGTTTGGAACTGTCCTCTACATTATATTGCATGGAACTGTCCTCTATAGAACTGCCCTCTACATTATATTGTTTGGAACTGTCCTCTACATTATATTGTATTGTATGGAACTGTCCTCTACATTGTATTGTATGGAACTGTCCTCTACATTATATTGTATGGAACTGTCCTCTACATTATATTGTATGGAACTGTCCTCTACATTATATTGTATGGAACTGTCCTCTACATTGTATTGTATGGAACTGTCCTCTACATTATATTGTATGGAACTGTCCTCTACATTGTATGTTATAGAGTTGTCCTCTACATTATATTGTATGGAAACATTGTATTGTATGGAACTGTCCTCTACATTGTATTGTATGGAACTGTCCTCTACATTATATTGTATGGAACTGTCCTCTACATTGTATGTTATGGAAGTTGTCCTCTACATTATATTGTATGGAACTGTCCTCTACATTATATTGTATGGAACTGTCCTCTACATTATATTGTATGGACATTATATTGTATGGAACTGTCCTCTACATTATATATGGAACTGTCCTCTACATTATATGGAACTGTCCTCTACATTGTATGGAACTGTCCTCTACATTATGGAACTGTCCTCTACATTATATTGTATGGAACTGTCCTCTACATTATATTGTATGGAACTGTCCTCTACATTTATTGTATGGAACTGTCCTCTACATTGTATTGTATGGAACTGTCCTCTACATTATATTGTATGGAACTGTCCTCTACATTATATTGTTTGGAACTGTCCTCTACATTATATTGTATGGAACTGTCATCTACATTATATTGTATGGAACTGTCCTCTACATTATATTGTATGGAACTGTCCTCTACATTATATTGTATGGAACTGTCCTCTACATTATATTGTATGGAACTGTCCTCTACATTTTATTGTATGGAACTGTCCTCTACATTATATTGTATGGAACTGAACATTATATTGTTTGGAACTGTCCTCTACATTATATTGTATGGAACTGTCCTCTACATTATATTGTATGGAACTGTCCTCTACATTATATTGTATGGAACTGTCCTCTACATTGTATTGTATGGAACTGTGCTCTACATTGTATTGTATGGAACTGTCCTCTACATTATATTGTATGGAGTTGTCCTCTACATTATATTGTATGGAGTTGTCCTCTACATTATATTGTATGGAGTTGTCCTCTACATTATATTGTATGGAACTGTCCTCTACATTATATTGTTTGGAACTGTCCTCTACATTATATTGCATGGAACTGTCCTCAACATTATATTGTATGGAACTGTCCTCTACATTGTATTGTATGGAACTGTCCTCTACATTGTATTGTATGGAACTGTCCTCTACATTATATTGTATGGAACTGTCCTCTACATTATATTGTATGGAGTTGTCTCTACATTATATTGTATGGAGTTGTCCTCTACATTATATTGTATGGAATACATTGTATTGTATGGAACTGTCCTCTACATTATATTGTATGGAACTGTCCTCTACATTATATTGTATGGAACTGTCCTCTACATTATATTGTATGGAACTGTCCTCTACATTATATTGTATGGAACTGTCCTCTACATTATATTGTATGGAACTGTCCTCTACATTATATTGTATGGAACTGTCCTCTACATTATATTGTATGGAACTGTCCTCTACATTATATTGTATGGAACTGTCCTCTACATTATATTGTATGGAACTGTCCTCTACATTATATTGTATGGAATGGATTTTGTTTGTCCTCTACATTATATTGTTTGGAAACATTGTATTGTATGGAACTGTCCTCTACATTGTATTGTATGGAACTGTCCTCTACATTATATTGTATGGAACTGTCCTCTACATTATATTGTATGGAACTGCCCTCTACATTATATTGTTTGGAACTGTCCTCTACATTATATTGTATGGAACTGTCCTCTACATTATATTGTATGGAACTGCCCTCCTGGCCTATACATTGTATTGTATGGAACTGTCCTCTACATTATATTGTATGGAACTGTCCTCTACATTATATTGTATGGAACTGTCCTCTACATTATATTGTATGGAACTGTCCTCTACATTGTATTGTATGGAACTGTCCTCTACATTATATTGTATGGAACTGTCCTCTACATTTATATTGTATGGAACTGTCCTCTACATTATATTGAACTGTCCTCTACATTATATTGTATGGAACTGTCCTCTACATTGTATTGTATGGAACTGTCCTCTACATTATATTGTATGGAACTGTCCTCTACATTATATTGTATGGAACTGTCCTCTACATTATATTGTATGGAACTGTCCTCTACATTGTATTGTATGGAACTGCCCTCTATATTGTATGGAACTGGCCTATACATTGTATTGTATGGAACTGTCCTCTACATTATATTGTATGGAACTGTCCTCTACATTATATTGTATGGAACTGTCCTCTACATTGTATTGTATGGAACTGTGCTGTACATTGTATTGTATGGAACTGTCCTCTACATTATATTGTATGGAACTGTCCTCTACATTATATTGTTTGGAACTGTCCTCTACATTATATTATGGAACTGTATTATTTTGTTTGGAACTGTCCTCTACATTATATTGTATGGAACTGTCCTCTACATTATATTGTATGGAACTGTACATTGTATTGTATGGAACTGTCCTCTACATTATATTGTATGGAACTGTCCTCTACATTATATTGTATGGAACTGTCCTCTACATTATATTGTTTGGAACTGTCCTCTACATTATATTGTATGGAACTGTCATCTACATTATATTGTATGGAACTGCCCTCTATATTGTATGGAACTGGCCTATACATTGTATTGTATGGAACTGTCCTCTACATTATATTGTATGGAACTGTCCTCTACATTATATTGTATGGAACTGTCCTCTACATTATATTGTATTGAACTGTCCTCTACATTTTATTGTATGGAACTGTCCTATACATTGTATTATATGGAACTGTCCTCTACATTATATTGTATGGAGTTGTCCTCTACATTATATTGTATGGAGTTGTCCTCTACATTGTATTGTATGGAACTGTCCTCTATATTATTTTGTTTGAACTCCTCTACATTATATTGTATGGAACTGTCCTCTACATTATATTGTATGGAACTGTCCTCTACATTTATTGTATGGAACTGTCCTCTACATTGTATTGTATGGAACTGTCCTCTACATTATATTGTATGGAACTGTCCTCTACATTATATTGTATGGAACTGTCCTCTACATTATATTGTATGGAACTGTCCTCTACATTGTATTGTATGGAACTGTCCTCTACATTGTATTGTATGGAACTGTCCTCTACATTATATTGTATGGAACTGTCCTCTACATTATATTGTATGGAACTGTCCTCTACATTATATTGTATGGAACTGTCCTCTACATTATATTGTATGGAACTGTACCTATTGTATGGAACTGTCCTCTACATTATATTGTATGGAACTGTCCTCTACATTGTATTGTATGGAACTGTCCTCTACATTATATTGTATGGAACTGTCCTCTACATTGTATTGTATGGAACTGTCCTCTACATTATATTGTATGGAACTGTCCTCTACATTATATTGTATGGAACTGTCCTCTACATTATATTGTATGGAACTGTCCTCTACATTATATTGTATGGAACTGTCCTCTACATTATATTGTATGGAACTGTCCTCTACATTATATTGTATGGAACTGTCCTCTACATTGTATGTTATAGAGTTGTCCTCTACATTATATTGTATGGAATTGTCCTCTACATTGTATTGTATGGAACTGTCCTCTACATTATATTGTATGGAACTGTCCTCTACATTGTATGTTACAGAGTTGTCCTCTACATTATATTGTATGGAATTGTCCTCTATATTATATTGTATGGAGTTGTCCTCTACATTATATTGTTTGGAACTGTCCTCTACATTATATTGTTTGGAAACATTATATTGTATGGAACTGTCCTACATTATATTGTATGGAGTTGTCCTCTACATTATATTGTATGGAACTGTCCTCTACATTATATTGTATGGAACTGTCCTCTACATTATATTGTATGGAACTGTCCTCTACATTATATTGTATGGAACTGTCCTCTACATTATATTGTTTGGAACTGTCCTCTACATTGTATTGTATGGAACTGTCCTCTACATTGTATTGTATGGAACTGTCCTCTACATTATATTGTATGGAACTGTCCTCTACATTATATTGTATGGAACTGTCCTCTACATTATATTGTATGGAACTGTCCTCTACATTATATTGTATGGAACTGTCCTCTACATTATATTGTATGGAACTGTCCTCTACATTGTATGTTACAGAGTTGTCCTCTACATTATATTGTATGGAACTGTCCTCTACATTGTATTGTATGGAACTGTCCTCTACATTGTATTGTATGGAACTGTCCTCTACATTATATTGTATGGAACTGTCCTCTACATTGTATTGTATGGAACTGTCCTCTACATTGTATTGTATGGAACTGGCCTATACATTGTATTGTATGGAACTGTCCCCTACATTATATTGTATGGAACTGTCCTCTACATTATATTGTATGGAACTGTCCTCTACATTGTATTGTATGGAACTGTCCTCTACATTATATTGTATGGAACTGTCCTCTACATTATATTGTATGGAACTGTCCTCTACATTATATTGTTTGGAACTGTCCTCTACATTATATTGTATGGAACTGTCCTCTACATTATTTTGTTTGGAACTGTCCTCTACATTATATTGTATGGAACTGTCCTCTACATTATATTGTATGGAACTGTCCTCTACATTATATTGTATGGAACTGTCCTCTACATTATATTGTATGGAACTGTCCTCTACATTATATTGTATGGAACTGCCCTCTACATTATATTGTTTGGAACTGTCCTCTACATTATAGTGTATGGAACTGTCCTCTACATTATATTGTATGGAACTGTCCTCTACATTGTATTGTATGGAACTGTCCTCTACATTATATTGTATGGAACTGTCCTCTACATTGTATTGTATGGAACTGTCCTCTACATTGTATTGTATGGAACTGTCCTCTACATTATATTGTATGGAACTGTCCTCTACATTATATTGTTTGGAACTGTCCTCTACATTATATTGCATGGAACTGTCCTCTATATTATGGAACTGCCCTCTACATTATATTGTATGGAACTGTCCTCTACATTATATTGTATGGAACTGTCCTCTACATTATATTGTATGGAACTGTCCTCTACATTATATTGTATGGAACTGTCCTCTACATTATATTGTATGGAACTGTCCTCTACATTATATTGTTTGGAACTGTCCTCTACATTATATTGTATGGAACTGTCATCTACATTATATTGTATGGAACTGTCTATATTGTATGGAACTGGCCTACATTGTATTGTATGGAACTGTCCTCTACATTATATTGTATGGAACTGTCCTCTACATTATATTGTATGGAACTGTCCTCTACATTATATTGTATGGAACTGTCCTCTACATTGTATTGTATGGAACTGTCCTCTACATTATATTGTATGGAACTGTCCTCTACATTATATTGTTTGGAACTGTCCTCTACATTATATTATGGAACTGTCCTCTACATTATATTGTATGGAACTGTCCTCTACATTGTATTGTATGGAACTGTCCTCTACATTGTATTGTATGGAACTGTCCTCTACATTGTATTGTATGGAACTGTCCTCTACATTATATTGTATGGAGTTGTCCTCTACATTATATTGTATGGAACTGTCCTCTACATTGTCCTCTACATTATATTGTATGGAACTGTCCTCTACATTATATTGTATGGAATTGTCTTCTACATTATATTGTATGGAATTGTCTTCTACAATATATTGTATGGAACTGTCCTCTACATTATATTGTATGGTATAGAGTTGTCCTCTACATTATATTGTATGGAACTGTCCTCTACATTGTATTGTATGGAACTGTCCTCTACATTATATTGTATGGAACTGTCCTCTACATTGTATGTTACAGAGTTGTCCTCTACATTATATTGTATGGAATTGTCCTCTATATTATATTGTATGGAGTTGTCCTCTACATTATATTGTATGGAGTTGTCCTCTACATTATATTGTATGGAACTGTCCTCTACATTATATTGTATGGAACTGTCCTCTACATTATATTGTATGGAACTGTCCTCTACATTATATTGTATGGAATTGTCCTCTACATTGTATTGTATGGAACTGTCCTCTACATTTATTGTATGGAACTGTCCTCTACATTATATTGTATGGAACTGTCCTCTACATTATATTGTATGGAACTGTCCTCTACATTATATTGCATGGAACTATTTTGTTTGGAACTGCCCTCTACATTATATTGTTTGGAACTGTCCTCTACATTGTATTGTATGGAACTGTCCTCTACATTGTATTGTATGGAACTGTCCTCTACATTATATTGTATGGAACTGTCCTCTACATTATATTGTATGGAACTGTCCTCTACATTATATTGTTTGGAACTGTCCTCTACATTATAGTGTATGGAACTGTCATCTACATTATATTGTATGGAACTGCCCTCTACATTATTGTATGGAACTGTCCTCTACATTGTATTGTATGGAACTGTCCTCTACATTATATTGTATGGAACTGTCCTCTACATTATATTGTATGGAACTGTCCTCTACATTTATTGTATGGAACTGTCCTCTACATTATATTGTTTGGAACTGTCCTCTACATTATATTGTATGGAACTGTCCTCTACATTATATTGTATGGAACTGTCCTCTACATTATATTGTATGGAACTGTCCTCTACATTATATTGTATGGAACTGTCCTCTACATTATATTGTATGGAACTGTCCTCTACATTATATTGTATGGAACTGTCCTCTACATTGTATTGTATGGAACTGTCCTCTACATTATATTGTATGGAACTGTCCTCTACATTATATTGTATGGAACTGTCCTCTACATTATATTGTATGGAACTGTCCTCTACATTGTATTGTATGGAGTTGTCCTCTATATATTGTATGGAACTGTCCTCTACATTATATTGTATGGAGTTGTCCTCTACATTATATTGTATGGAACTGTCCTCTACATTATATTGTATGGAACTGTCCTCTACATTATATTGTTTGGAACTGTCCTCTACATTATATTATGGAACTGTCCTCTACATTATATTGTATGGAACTGTCCTCTACATTGTATTGTATGGAACTGTCCTCTACATTGTATTGTATGGAACTGTCCTCTACATTATATTGTATGGAACTGTCCTCTACATTTATATGGAACTGTCCTCTACATTATATTGTATGGAACTGTCCTCTACATTATATTGTATGGAACTGTCCTCTACATTATATTGTATGGAACTGTCCTCTACATTGTATTGTATGGAATTATATTGTATGGAACTGTCCTCTACATTGTATTGTATGGAACTGTCCTCTACATTGTATTGTATGGAACTGTCCTCTACATTGTATTGTATGGAACTGTCCTCTACATTATATTGTATGGAACTGTCCTCTACATTGTATTGTATGGAACTGTCCTCTACATTGTATTGTATGGAACTGTCCTCTACATTGTATTGTATGGAACTGTCCTCTACATTATATTGTATGGAACTGTCCTCTACATTATATTGTATGGAACTGTCCTCTACATTGTATTGTATGGAACTGTCCTCTACATTGTATTGTATGGAACTGTCCTCTACATTATATTGTATGGAGTTGTCCTCTACATTATATTGTATGGAACTGTCCTCTACATTATATTGTATGGAACTGTCCTCTACATTATATTGTATGGAACTGTCCTCTACATTATATTGTATGGAACTGTCCTCTACATTATATTGTTTGGAACTGTCCTCAACATTATATTGTATGGAACTGTCCTCTACATTGTATTGTATGGAACTGTGCTCTACATTGTATTGTATGGAACTGTCCTCTACATTATATTGTATGGAACTGTCCTCTACATTATATTGTTTGGAACTGTCCTCTACATTATATTGTTTGGAACTGTCCTCTACATTGTATTGTATGGAACTGTCCTCTACATTATATTGTATGGAACTGTCCTCTACATTATATTGTATGGAACTGTCCTCTACATTATATTGTATGGAACTGTCCTCTACATTATATTGTATGGAACTGTCCTCTACATTATATTGTATGGAACTGTCCTCTACATTGTATTGTATGGAACTGTCCTCTACATTATATTGTATGGAACTGTCCTCTACATTATGGAACTGTCCTCTACATTGTATTGTATGGAACTGTCCTCTACATTATATTGTATGGAACTGTCCTCTACATTATATTGTATGGAACTGTCCTCTACATTATATTGTATGGAACTGTCCTCTACATTATATTGTATGGAACTGTCCTCTACATTGTATTGTATGGAACTGTCCTCTACATTGTATTGTATGGAACTGTCCTCTACATTATATTGTATGGACTGTCCTCTACATTATATTGTATGGAACTGTCCTCTACATTATATTTATGGAATTGTCCTCTACATTATATTGTATGGAACTGTCCTCTATATTATATTGTATGGAACTGTCCTCTACATTATATTGTTTGGAACTGTCCTCTACATTATATTGCATGGAACTGTCCTCTACATTATATTGTATGGAACTGTCCTCTACATTATATTGTATGGAACTGTCCTCTACATTGTATGTTATAGAGTTGTCCTCTACATTATATTGTATGGAACTGTCCTCTACATTATATTGTATGGAGTTGTCCTCTACATTATATTGTATGGAGTTGTCCTCTACATTATTTTGTATGGAACTGTCCTCTACATTATATTGTTTGGAACTGTCCTCTACATTATATTGTATGGAACTGTCCTCTACATTATATTGTATGGAACTGTCCTCTACATTGTATTGTATGGAACTGTCCTCTACATTGTATTGTATGGAACTGTCCTCTACATTATATTGTATGGAACTGTCCTCTACATTATATTGTTTGGAACTGTCCTCTACATTATATTGCATGGAACTGTCCTCTATATTATTTTGTTTGGAACTGCCCTCTACATTATATTGTATGGAACTGTCCTCTACATTATATTGTATGGAACTGTCCTCTACATTATATTGTATGGAACTGTCCTCTACATTATATTGTATGGAACTGTCCTCTACATTATATTGTATGGAACTGTCCTCTACATTATATTGTTTGGAACTGTCCTCTACATTGTATTGTATGGAACTGTCCTCTACATTATATTGTATGGAACTGTCCTCTACATTGTATTGTATGGAACTGTCCTCTACATTATATTGTATGGAACTGTCCTCTACATTGTATTGTATGGAACTGTCCTCTACATTATATTGTATGGAACTCCTCTACATTATATTGTATGGAACTGTCCTCTACATTATATTGTATGGAACTGTCCTCTACATTATATTGTATGGAACTGTCCTCTATATTATTTTGTTTGGAACTGCCCTCTACATTATATTGTATGGAACTGTCCTCTACATTGTATTGTATGGAACTGTCCTCTACATTATATTGTATGGAACTGTCCTCTACATTATATTGCATGGAACTGTCCTCAACATTATATTGTATGGAACTGTCCTCTACATTATATTGCATGGAACTGTCCTCAACATTATATTGTATGGAACTGTCCTCTACATTATATTGCATGGAACTGTCCTCAACATTATATTGTATGGAACTGTCCTCTACATTGTATTGTATGGAACTGTCCTCTACATTATATTGTATGGAAACATTATATTGTATGGAACTGTCCTCTACATTATATTGTTTGGAACTGTCCTCTACATTATATTGCATGGAACTGTCCTCTATATTATTTTGTTTGGAACTGCCCTCTACATTATATTGTTTGGAACTGTCCTCTACATTGTATTGTATGGAACTGTCCTCTACATTGTATTGTATGGAACTGTCCTCTACATTATATTGTATGGAACTGTCCTCTACATTATATTGTATGGAACTGTCCTCTACATTATATTGTATGGAACTGTCCTCTACATTATATTGTATGGAACTGTCCTCTACATTATATTGTATGGAACTGTCCTCTACATTATATTGTATGGAACTGTCCTCTACATTATATTGTATGGAACTGTCCTCTACATTATATTGTATGGAACTGTCCTCTACATTATATTGTATGGAACTGTCCTCTACATTATATTGTATGGAACTGTCCTCTACATTGTATTGTATGGAACTGTCCTCTACATTGTATTGTATGGAACTGTCCTCTACATTATATTGTATGGAACTGTCCTCTACATTGTATTGTATGGAACTGTCCTCTACATTATATTGTATGGAACTGTCCTCTACATTATATTGTATGGAACTGTCCTCTACATTATATTGTTTGGAACTGTCCTCTACATTATATTGCATGGAACTGTCCTCTATATTATTTTGTTTGGAACTGCCCTCTACATTATATTGTTTGGAACTGTCCTCTACATTGTATTGTATGGAACTGTCCTCTACATTGTATTGTATGGAACTGTCCTCTACATTATATTGTATGGAACTGTCCTCTACATTATATTGTATGGAACTGTCCTCTACATTATATTGTTTGGAACTGTCCTCTACATTATATTGTATGGAACTGTCCTCTACATTATATTGTATGGAACTGCCCTCTATATTGTATGGAACTGGCCTATACATTGTATTGTATGGAACTGTCCTCTACATTGTATTGTATGGAACTGGCCTCTACATTATATTGTATGGAACTGTCCTCTACATTATATTGCATGGAACTGTCCTCTACATTTTATTGTATGGAACTGTCCTCTACATTATATTGTTTGGAACTGTCCTCTACATTATATTGCATGGAACTGTCCTCTATATTATTTTGTTTGGAACTGCCCTCTACATTATATTGTATGGAACTGTCCTCTACATTGTATTGTATGGAACTGTCCTCTACATTATATTGTATGGAACTGTCCTCTACATTATATTGTATGGAACTGTCCTCTACATTATATTGTATGGAACTGTCCTCTACATTTTATTGTATGGAACTGTCCTCTACATTATATTGTATGGAACTGTCCTCTACATTATATTGTATGGAACTGTCCTCTACATTGTATTGTATGGAACTGTCCTCTACATTATATTGTTTGGAACTGTCCTCTACATTATCTTGTATGGAACTGTCCTCTACATTATATTGTATGGAACTGTCCTCTACATTATATTGTATGGAACTGTCCTCTACATTATATTGTTTGGAACTGTCCTCTACATTATATTGTATGGAACTGTCCTCTACATTATATTGTATGGAACTGTCCTCTACATTGTATTGTATGGAACTGTGCTCTACATTGTATTGTATGGAACTGTCCTCTACATTGTATTGTATGGAACTGTCCTCTACATTATATTGTATGGAACTGTCCTCTACATTATATTGTATGGAGTTGTCCTCTACATTATATTGTATGGAACTGTCCTCTACATTATATTGTATGGAACTGTCCTCTACATTATATTGTATGGAACTGTCCTCTACATTATATTGTATGGAACTGTCCTCTACATTATATTGTATGGAACTGTCCTCTACATTATATTGTATTGTATGTTATGGAACTGTCCTCTACATTATATTGTATGGAATTGTCCTCTACATTGTATTGTATGGAACTGTCCTCTACATTATATTGTATGGAACTGTCCTCTACATTGTATGTTACAGAGTTGTCCTCTACATTATATTGTATGGAACTGTCCTCTACATTATATTGTATGGAGTTGTCCTCTACATTATATTGTATGGAACTGTCCTCTACATTATATTGTATGGAACTGTCCTCTACATTATATTGTTTGGAACTGTCCTCTACATTATATTGTATGGAACTGTCCTCTACATTATATTGTATGGAAACATTGTATTGTATGGAACCTCTACATTGTATTGTATGGAACTGTCCTCTACATTATATTGTATGGAACTGTCCTCTACATTATATTGTTTGGAACTGTCCTCTACATTATATTGTATGGAACTGTCCTCTACATTATTTTGTATGGAACTGCCCTCTACATTATATTGTTTGGAACTGTCCTCTACATTGTATTGTATGGAACTGTCCTCTACATTGTATTGTATGGAACTGTCCTCTACATTATATTGTATGGAACTGTCCTCTACATTATATTGTATGGAACTGTCCTCTACATTATATTGTTTGGAACTGTCCTCTACATTATATTGTATGGAACTGTCATCTACATTATATTGTATGGAACTGTCCTCTCATTATATTGTATGGAACTGCCTCTACATTATATTGTATGGAACTGTCCTCTACATTATATTGTATGGAACTGTCCTCTACATTGTATTGTATATTGTATGGAACTGTCCTCTACATTATATTGTATGGAACTGTCCTCTACATTATATTGTATGGAACTGTCCTCTACATTATATTGTATGGAACTGTCCTCTACATTATATTGTATGGAACTGTCCTCTACATTATATTGTATGGAACTGTCCTCTACATTGTATGTATGGAGTTGTCCTCTACATTATATTGTATGGAACTGTCCTCTACATTGTATTGTATGGAGTTGTCCTCTACATTATATTGTATGGAACTGTCCTCTACATTATATTGTATGGAACTGTCCTCTACATTATATTGTTTGGAACTGTCCTCTACATTATATTGCATGGAACTATCCTCAACATTATATTGTATGGAACTGTCCTCTACATTGTATTGTATGGAACTGTGCTCTACATTGTATTGTATGGAACTGTCCTCTACATTATATTGTATGGAACTGTCCTCTACATTATATTGTATGGAACTGTCATCTACATTATATTGTTTGGAACTGTCCTCTACATTATATTGCATGGAACTGTCCTCTATATTATTTTGTTTGGAACTGCCCTCTACATTATATTGTTTGGAACTGTCCTCTACATTGTATTGTATGGAACTGTCCTCTACATTATACATGGAACTGTCCTCTACATTGTATTGTATGGAACTGTCCTCTACATTATATTGTATGGAACTGTCCTCTACATTATATTGTATGGAACTGTCCTCTACATTATATTGTATGGAACTGTCCTCTACATTATATTGTATGGAACTGTCCTCTACATTATATTGTATGGAACTGTCCTCTACATTATATTGTTTGGAACTGTCCTCTACATTATATTGAACTGTCCTCTACATTATATTGTATGGAACTGTCCTCTACATTATATTGTATGGAACTGTCCTCTACATTATATTGTATGGAACTGTCCTCTACATTATATTGTATGGAACTGTCCTCTACATTATATTGTATGGAACTGTCCTCTACATTATATTGCCCTCTACATTATATTGTTTGGAACTGTCCTCTACATTATATGTATGGAACTGTCATCTACATTATATTGTATGGAACTGTCCTCTACATTGTATTGTATGGAACTGTCCTCTACATTATATTGTATGGAACTGTCCTCTACATTATATTGTATGGAACTGTCCTCTACATTGTATTGTATGGAACTGTCCTCTACATTATATTGTATGGAACTGTCCTCTACATTATATTGTATGGAACTGTCCTCTACATTATATTGTATGGAACTGTCCTCTACATTATATTGTATGGAACTGTCCTCTACATTATATTGTATGGAACTGTCCTCTACATTATATTGTATGGAACTGTCCTCTACATTGTATTGTATGGAACTGTCCTCTACATTGTATTGTATGGAACTGTCCTCTACATTATATTGTATGGAACTGCCCTCTACATTATATTGTATGGAACTGTCCTCTACATTATATTGTATGGAACTGTCCTCTACATTATATTGTATGGAACTGTCTATATTGTATGGAACTGGCCTACATTATATTGTATGGAACTGTCCTCTACATTATATTGTATGGAACTGTCCTCTACATTATATTGTATGGAACTGTCCTCTACATTATATTGTATGGAACTGTCCTCTACATTATATTGTATGGAACTGTCCTCTACATTATATGGAACTGTCCTCTACATTATATTGTATGGAACTGTCCTCTACATTATATTGTATGGAACTGTCCTCTACATTATATTGTATGGAACTGTCCTCTACATTGTATTGTATGGAACTGCTCTACATTGTATTGTATGGAACTGTCCTCTACATTATATTGTATGGAACTGTCCTCTACATTATATTGTATGGAGTTGTCCTCTACATTATATTGTATGGAGTTGTCCTCTACATTATATTGTATGGAGTTGTCCTCTACATTATATTGTATGGAACTGTCCTCTACATTATATTGCATGGAACTTATATTGTATGGAACTGTCCTCTACATTATATTGTATGGAACTGTCCTCTACATTATATTGTATGGAACTGTCCTCTACATTATATTGTATGGAACTGTCCTCTACATTGTATTGTATGGAACTGTCCTCTACATTATATTGTATGGAACTGTCCTCTACATTATATTGTATGGAACTGTCCTCTACATTATATTGTATGGAACTGTCCTCTACCATGGAACTGTCCTCTATATTATTTTGTTTGGAACTGTCCTCTACATTTATTGTTTGGAACTGTCCTCTACATTGTATTGTATGGAACTGTCCTCTACATTGTATTGTATGGAACTGTCCTCTACATTATATTGTATGGAACTGTCCTCTACATTATATTTATGGAACTGTCCTCTACATTATATTGTTTGGAACTGTCCTCTACATTATATTGTATGGAACTGTCCTCTACATTATATTGTATGGAACTGTCCTCTATATTGTATGGAACTGGCCTCTACATTGTATTGTATGGAACTGTCCTCTACATTATATTGTATGGAACTGTCCTCTACATTATATTGTATGGAACTGTCCTCTACATTGTATTGTATGGAACTGTCCTCTACATTATATTGTATGGAACTGTCCTCTACATTATATTGTTTGGAACTGTCCTCTACATTATATTGTCCTCTATATTATGGAACTGTCCTCTACATTATATTGTATGGAACTGTCCTCTACATTATATTGTATGGAACTGTCCTCTACATTGTATTGTATGGAACTGTCCTCTACATTGTATTGTATGGAACTGTCCTCTACATTATATTGTATGGAACTGCCCTCTACATTATATTGTTTGGAACTGTCCTCTACATTATATTGTATGGAACTGTCATCTACATTATATTGTATGGAACTGCCCTCTATATTGTATGGAACTGTCCTCTACATTATATTGTATGGAACTGTCCTCTACATTATATTGTATGGAACTGTCCTCTACATTATATTGTATGGAACTGTCCTCTACATTATATTGTATGGAACTGTCCTCTACATTATATTGTATGGAACTGTCCTCTACATTATATTGTATGGAACTGTCCTCTACATTATATTGTATGGAACTGTCCTCTACATTATATTGTATGGAACTGTCCTCTACATTATATTGTATGGAACTGTCCTCTACATTATATTGTATGGAACTGTCCTCTACATTGTATTGTATGGAACTGTCCTCTACATTGTATTGTATGGACTGTCCTCTACATTATATTGTCCTCTACATTATATTGTATGGAGTTGTCCTCTACATTATATTGTATGGAACTGTCCTCTACATTATATTGTATGGAACTGTCCTCTACATTATATTGTATGGAACTGTCCTCTACATTATATTGTATGGAACTGTCCTCTACATTATATTGTATGGAACTGTCCTCTACATTGTATGTATGGAAGTTGTCCTCTACATTATATTGTATGGAACTGTCCTCTACATTGTATTGTATGGAACTGTCCTCTACATTATATTGTATGGAACTGTCCTCTACATTTATATTGTCCTCTACATTATATTGTATGGAACTGTCCTCTACATTATATTGTATGGAACTGTCCTCTACATTATATTGTATGGAACTGTCCTCTACATTATATTGTATGGAACTGTCCTCTACATTATATTGTATGGAACTGTCCTCTACATGTATTGTATGGAACTGTCCTCTACATTATATTGTATGGAACTGTCCTCTACATTGTATGTTATAGAAGTTGTCCTCTACATTATATTGTATGGAACTGTCCTCTACATTATATTGTATGGAACTGTCCTCTACATTATATTGTATGGAACTGTCCTCTACATTATATTGTATGGAACTGTCCTCTACATTATATTGTATGGAACTGTCCTCTACATTATATTGTATGGAACTGTCCTCTACATTATATTGTATGGAACTGTCCTCTACATTATATTGTATGGAACTGTCCTCTACATTATATTGTATGGAACTGTCCTCTACATTGTATTGTATGGAACTGTCCTCTACATTATATTGTATGGAACTGTCCTCTACCTCTACATTATATTGTATGGAACTGTCCTCTACATTATATTGTATGGAACTGTCCTCTACATTATATTGTTTGGAACTGTCCTCTACATTATATTGTATGGAACTGTCCTCTACATTATTTTGTTTGGAACTGCCCTCTACATTATATTGTATGGAACTGTCCTCTACATTGTATTGTATGGAACTGTCCTCTACATTATATTGTATGGAACTGTCCTCTACATTATATTGTATGGAACTGTCCTCTACATTATATTGTATGGAACTGTCCTCTACATTATATTGTATGGAACTGTCCTCTACATTATATTGTATGGAACTGTCATCTACATTATATTGTATGGAACTGCCCTCTATATTGTATGGAACTGGCCTCTACATTGTATTGTATGGAACTGTCCTCTACATTATATTGTATGGAACTGTCCTCTACATTGTATTGTATGGAACTGTCCTCTACATTGTATTGTATGGAACTGTCCTCTACATTATATTGTATGGAACTGTCCTCTACATTATATTGTATGGAACTGTCCTCTACATTATATTGTATGGAACTGTCCTCTATATGTTTGGAACTGCCCTCTACATTATATTGTATGGAACTGTCCTCTACATTATATTGTATGGAACTGTCCTCTACATTGTATTGTATGGAACTGTCCTCTACATTATATTGTATGGAACTGTCCTCTACATTATATTGTATGGAACTGTCCTCTACATTATATTGTATGGAACTGTCCTCTACATTATATTGTATGGAACTGTCTCTACATTATATTGTATGGAACTGCCCTCTACATTGTATTGTATGGAACTGTCCTCTACATTATATTGTATGGAACTGTCCTCTACATTATATTGTATGGAACTGTCCTCTACATTATATTGTATGGAACTGTCCTCTACATTATATTGTATGGAACTGTCTCTACATTATATTGTATGGAACTGTCCTCTACATTATATTGTATGGAACTGTCCTCTACATTATATTGTATGGAACTGTCCTCTACATTATATTGTATGGAACTGTCCTCTACATTATATTGTATGGAACTGTCCTCTACATTATATTGTATGGAACTGTCCTCTACATTATATTGTATGGAACTGTCCTCTACATTATATTGTATATGTCCTCTACATTATATTGTATGGAACTGTCCTCTACATTATATTGTATGGAACTGTCCTCTACATTATATTGTATGGAACTGTCCTCTACATTATATTGTATGGAACTGTCCTCTACATTATGTTGTATGGAAGTTGTCCTCTACATTATATTGTATGGAACTGTCCTCTACATTGTATTGTATGGAACTGTCCTCTACATTATATTGTATGGAACTGTCCTCTACATTGTATGTTACAAGTTGTCCTCTACATTATATTGTATGGAATTGTCCTCTACATTATATTGTATGGAGTTGTCCTCTACATTATATTGTATGGAGTTGTCCTCTACATTATATTTGTATGAACTGTCCTCTACATTATATTGTTTGGAACTGTCCTCTACATTATATTGCATGGAACTGTCCTCAACATTATATTGTATGGAACTGTCCTCTACATTATATTGTATGGAACTGTCCTCTACATTGTATTGTATGGAACTGTCCTCTACATTATATTGTATGGAAACATTATATTGTTTGGAACTGTCCTCTACATTATATTGTATGGAACTGTCCTCTACATTATATTGTATGGAACTGTCCTCTACATTATATTGTTTGGAACTGTCCTCTACATTATATTGTTTGGAACTGTCCTCTACATTATATTGCATGGAACTGTCCTCAACATTATATTGTATGGAACTGTCCTCTACATTATATTGCATGGAACTGTCCTCAACATTATATTGTATGGAACTGTCCTCTACATTATATTGTTTGGAACTGTCCTCTACATTATATTGCATGGAACTGCCCTCTATATTGTATGGAACTGGCCTATACATTGTATTGTATGGAACTGTCCTCTACATTATATTGTATGGAACTGTCCTCTACATTATATTGTATGGAACTGTCCTCTACATTATATTGTATTGTATGGAACTGTCCTCTACATTATATTGTATGGAACTGTCCTCTACATTATATTGTATGGAACTGTCCTCTACATTATATTGTATGGAACTGTCCTCTACATTATATTGTATGGAACTGTCCTCTACATTGTATTGTTATGGAACTGTCCTCTACATTATATTGTATGGAACTGTCCTCTACATTATATTGTATGGAACTGTCCTCTACATTATATTGTATGGAACTGTCCTCTACATTATATTGTATGGAACTGTCCTCTACATTATATTGTATGGAACTGTCCTCTACATTATATTGTATGGAACTGTCCTCTACATTATATTGTATGGAACTGTCCTCTACATTGTATTGTATGGAACTGTCCTCTACATTGTATTGTATGGAATCCTCTACATTATATTGTATGGAACTGTCCTCTACATTATATTGTTTGGAACTTATGGAACTGTCCTCTACATTATATTGTTTGGAACTGTCCTCTACATTATATTGTTTGGAACTGTCCTCTACATTATATTGTATGGAACTGTCCTCTACATTGTATTGTATGGAACTGTCCTCTACATTATATTGTATTGAACTGTCCTCTACATTATATTGTATGGAACTGTCCTCTACATTGTATTGTATGGAACTGTCCTCTACATTATATTGTATGGAACTGTCCTCTACATTGTATTGTATGGAACTGTCCTCTACATTATATTGTATGGAACTGTCCTCTACATTATATTGTATGGAACTGTCCTCTACATTATATTGTATGGAACTGTCCTCTACATTATATTGTATGGAACTGTCCTCTACATTATATTGTATGGAACTGTCCTCTACATTGTATTGTATGGAACTGTCCTCTACATTATATTGTATGGAACTGTCCTCTACATTGTATTGTATGGAACTGTCCTCTACATTATATTGTATGGAACTGTCCTCTACATTATATTGTATGGAACTGCCCTCTACATTATATTGTATGGAACTGTCCTCTACATTATATTGTATGGAACTGTCCTCTACATTATATTGTATGGAACTGGAACTCCTCTACATTATATTGTATGGAACTGTCCTCTACATTATATTGTATGGAACTGTCCTCTACATTATATTGTATGGAACTGTCCTCTACATTGTATTTATGGAACTGTCCTCTACATTATATTGTATGGAACTGTCCTCTACATTATATTGTATGGAACTGTCCTCTACATTATATTGTATGGAACTGTCCTCTACATTATATTGTATGGAACTGTCCTCTACATTATTGTATGGAACTGTCCTCTACATTATATTGTTTGGAACTGTCCTCTACATTGTATTGTATGGAACTGTCTACATTGTATTGTATGGAACTGTCCTCTACATTATATTGTATGGAACTGTCCTCTACATTATATTGTTTGGAACTGTCCTCTACATTATATTGTATGGAACTGTCATCTACATTATATTGTATGGAACTATATTGTATGGAACTGGCCTATACATTGTATTGTATGGAACTGTCCTCTACATTATATTGTATGGAACTGTCCTCTACATTATATTGTATGGAACTGTCCTCTACATTGTATTGTATGGAACTGTCCTCTACATTGTATTGTATGGAACTGTCCTCTACATTATATTGTATGGAACTGTCCTCTACATTATATTGTATGGAACTGTCCTCTACATTATATTGTATGGAACTGTCCTCTACATTATATTGTATGGAACTGTCCTCTACATTGTATTGTATGGAACTGTCCTCTACATTGTATTGTATGGAACTGTGCTCTACATTGTATTGTATGGAACTGTCCTCTACATTATATTGTATGGAGTTGTCCTCTACATTATATTGTATGGAGTTGTCCTCTACATTATATTGTATGGAGTTGTCCTCTACATTATATTGTATGGAACTGTCCTCTACATTATATTGTATGGAACTGTCCTCTACATTATATTGTATGGAACTGTCCTCTACATTGTATTGTTATGGAGTTGTCCTCTACATTATATTGTATGGAACTGTCCTCTACATTGTATTGTATGGAACTGTCCTCTACATTATATTGTATGGAACTGTCCTCTACATTGTATATTGTCCTCTACATTATATTGTATGGAACTGTCCTCTACATTATACATTATATTGTATGGAACTGTCCTCTACATTATATTGTATGGAACTGTCCTCTACATTATATTGTATGGAACTGTCCTCTACATTATATTGTATGGAACTGTCCTCTACATTGTATTGTATGGAACTGTCCTCTACATTATATTGTATGGAACTGTCCTCTACATTGTATATTGTAGTTGTCCTCTACATTATATTGTATGGAACTGTCCTCTACATTATATTGTATGGAACTGTCCTCTACATTATATTGTATGGAACTGTCCTCTACATTATATTGTATGGAACTGTCCTCTACATTATATTGTATGGAACTGTCCTCTACATTATATTGTATGGAACTGTCCTCTACATTATATTGTATGGAACTGTCCTCTACATTGTATTGTATGGAACTGTCCTCTACATTATATTGTATGGAACTGTCCTCTACATTATATTGTATGGAACTGTCCTCTACATTATATTGTATGGAACTGTCCTCTACATTATATTGTATGGAACTGTCCTCTACATTTGGAACTTATATTGTATGGAACTGTCCTCTACATTATATTGTATGGAACTGTCCTCTACATTGTATTGTATGGAACTGTCCTCTACATTGTATTGTATGGAACTGTCCTCTACATTATATTGTATGGAACTGTCCTCTACATTATATTGTATGGAACTGTCCTCTACATTATATTATGGAACTGTCCTCTTGTTATTTTGTTTGGAACTGTCCTCTACATTATATTGTATGGAACTGTCCTCTACATTATATTGTATGGAACTGTCCTCTACATTATATTGTATGGAACTGTCCTCTACATTATATTGTATGGAACTGTCCTCTACATTATATTGTATGGAACTGCCCTCTACATTATATTGTTTGGAACTGTCCTCTACATTATATTGTATGGAACTGTCATCTACATTATATTGTATGGAACTGTCCTCTACATTGTATTGTATGGAACTGTCCTCTACATTATATTGTATGGAACTGTCCTCTACATTATATTGTATGGAACTGTCCTCTACATTTATTGTATGGAACTGTCCTCTACATTGTATTGTATGAACTGTCCTCTACATTATATTGTATGGAACTGTCCTCTACATTATATTGTATGGAACTGTCCTCTACATTATATTGTATGGAACTGTCCTCTACATTATATTGTATGGAACTGTCCTCTACATTTATTGTATGGAACTGTCCTCTACATTGTATTGTATGGAACTGTCCTCTACATTGTATTGTATGGAACTGTCCTCTACATTATATTGTATTGTCCTCTACATTATATTGTATGTTGAACTGTCCTCTACATTATATTGTATGGAACTGTCCTCTACATTATATTGTTTGGAACTGTCCTCTACATTATATTGTATGGAACTGTCCTCTACATTATATTGTTTGGAACTGTCCTCTACATTGTATTGTATGGAACTGTCCTCTACATTATATTGTATGGAACTGTCCTCTACATTGTATTGTATGGAACTGTCCTCTACATTATATTGTATGGAACTGTCCTCTACATTGTATGTTACAGAGTTGTCCTCTACATTATATTGTATGGAATTGTCCTCTATATTATATTGTATGGAACTGTCCTCTACATTATATTGTTTGGAACTGTCCTCTACATTATATTGTATGGAACTGTCCTCTACATTATATTGTATGGAACTGTCCTCTACATTATATTGTATGGAACTGTCCTCTACATTATATTGTTTGGAACTGTCCTCTACATTATATTGTATGGAACTGTCCTCTACATTGTATTGTATGGAACTGTCCTCTACATTATATTGTATGGAACTGTCCTCTACATTATATTGTATGGAACTGTCCTCTACATTATATTGTATGGAACTGTCCTCTACATTATATTGTATGGAACTGTCCTCTACATTATATTGTATGGAACTGTCCTCTACATTATATTTGGAACTGGATTTTGTTGAACTCCTCTACATTATATTGTTTGGTGTCCTCTACATTGTATTGTATGGAACTGTCCTCTACATTGTATTATGGAATGTCCTCTACATTATATTGTATGGAACTGTCCTCTACATTATATTGTATGGAACTGTCCTCTACATTATATTGTATGGAACTGTCCTCTACATTATATTGTATGGAACTGTCCTCTACATTATATTGTATGGAACTGTCCTCTACATTATATTGTATGGAACTGTCCTCTACATTATATTGTATGGAACTGTCCTCTACATTATATTGTATGGAACTGTCCTCTACATTATACATTGTCCTCTACATTATATTGTATGGAACTGTCCTCTACATTATATTGTATGGAACTGTCCTCTACATTATATTGTATGGAACTGTCCTCTACATTATATTGTATGGAACTGTCCTCTTATTGTATGGAACTGTCCTCTACATTATATTGTATGGAACTGTCCTCTACATTATATTGTATGGAACTGTCCTCTACATTTATATTGTATGGAACTGTCCTCTACATTATATTATGGAACTGTCCTCTACATTATTTTGTTTGGAACTGTCCTCTACATTATATTGTTTGGAACTGTCCTCTACATTATATTGTATGGAACTGTCCTCTACATTGTATTGTATGGAACTGTCCTCTACATTATATTGTATGGAACTGTCCTCTACATTATATTGTATGGAACTGTCCTCTACATTATATTGTATGGAACTGTCCTCTACATTATATTGTATGGAACTGTCCTCTACATTATATTGTATGGAACTGTCCTCTACATTATATTGTATGGAACTGTCCTCTACATTATATTGTATGGAACTGTCCTCTACATTGTATTGTATGGAACTGTCCTCTACATTGTATTGTATGGAACTGTCCTCTACATTATATTGTTTGGAACTGTCCTCTACATTGTATTGTATGGAACTGTCCTCTACATTGTATTGTATGGAACTGTCCTCTACATTATATTGTATGGAACTGCCCTCTACATTATATTGTTTGGAACTGTCCTCTACATTATAGTGTATGGAACTGTCATCTACATTATATTGTATGGAACTGCCCTCTATATTGTATGGAACTGGCCTATACATTGTATTGTATGGAACTGTCCTCTACATTATATTGTATGGAACTGTCCTCTACATTATATTGTATGGAACTGTCCTCTACATTATATTGTATGGAACTGTCCTCTACATTGTATTGTATGGAACTGTCCTCTACATTATATTGTATGGAACTGTCCTCTACATTATATTGTATTGAACTGTCCTCTACATTTTATTGTATGGAACTGTCCTCTACATTGTATTGTATGGAGTTGTCCTCTACATTATATTGTATGGAATTGTCCTCTATATTATATTGTATGGAGTTGTCCTCTACATTATATTGTATGGAGTTGTCCTCTACATTATATTGTATGGAACTGTCCTCTACATTATATTGTTTGGAACTGTCCTCTACATTATATTGCATGGAACTGTCCTCAACATTATATTGCATGGAACTGTCCTCTACATTGTATTGTATGGAACTGTCCTCTACATTGTATTGTATGGAACTGTCCTCTACATTATATTGTATGGAACTGTCCTCTACATTATATTGTATGGAACTTCTACATTATATTGTATGGAACTGTCCTCTATTATTTTGTTTGGAACTGCCCTCTACATTATATTGTTTGGAACTGTCCTCTACATTGTATTGTATGGAACTGTCCTCTACATTGTATTGTATGGAACTGTCCTCTACATTATATTGTATGGAACTGTCCTCTACATTATATTGTATGGAACTGTCCTCTACATTATATTGTATGGAACTGTCCTCTACATTATATTGTATGGAACTGTCCTCTACATTGTATTGTATGGAACTGTCCTCTACATTATATTGTATGGAACTGTCCTCTACATTATATTGTATGGAACTGTCCTCTACATTATATTGTTTGGAACTGTCCTCTACATTATATTGTATGGAACTGTCCTCTACATTATATTGTATGGAACTGTCCTCTACATTGTATTGTATGGAACTGTCCTCTACATTGTATTGTATGGAACTGTCCTCTACATTATATTGTATGGAACTGTCCTCTACATTATATTGTATGGAACTGTCCTCTACATTATATTGTATGGAACTGTCCTCTACATTATATTGTATGGAACTGTCCTCTACATTATATTGTATGGAACTGTCCTCTACATTATATTGTATGGAACTGTCCTCTATATTATTTTGTTTGGAACTGCCCTCTACATTATATGGAACTGTCCTCTACATTGTATTGTATGGAACTGTCCTCTACATTGTATTGTATGGAACTGTCCTCTACATTATATTGTATGGAACTGTCCTCTACATTATATTGTATGGAACTGTCCTCTACATTATATTGTTTGGAACTGTCCTCTACATTATATTGTATGGAACTGTCCTCTACATTATATTGTATGGAACTGTCCTCTACATTATATTGTATGGAACTGTCCTCTACATTATATTGCATGGAACTGTCCTCTACATTATATTGTATGGAACTGTCCTCTACATTATATTGTATGGAACTGTCCTCTACATTATATTGTATGGAACTGTCCTCTACATTGTATCTACATTGTATTGTATGGAACTGTCCTCTACATTATATTGTATGGAACTGCCCTCTACATTATATTGTTTGGAACTGTCCTCTACATTATATTGTATGGAACTGTCATCTACATTATATTGTATGGAACTCTATATTGTATGGAACTGGCCTATACATTGTATTGTATGGAACTGTCCTCTACATTATATTGTATGGAACTGTCCTCTACATTATATTGGAACTGTCCTCTACATTTTATTGTATGGAACTGTCCTCTACATTGTATTGTATGGAACTGTCCTCTACATTATATTGTATGGAACTGTCCTCTACATTATATTGTATGGAACTGTCCTCTACATTATATTGTATGGAACTGTCCTCTACATTATATTGTATGGAACTGTCCTCTACATTGTATTGTATGGAACTGTCCTCTACATTGTATTGTATGGAACTGTCCTCTACATTATATTGTATGGAACTGTCCTCTACATTATATTGTATGGAACTGTCCTCTACATTATATTGTATGTTGTCCTCTACATTATATTGTATGGAACTGTCCTCTACATTGTATTGTATGGAACTGTCCTCTACATTATATTGTATGGAACTGGCCTATACATTGTATTGTATGGAACTGTCCCCTACATTATATTGTATGGAACTGTCCTCTACATTATATTGTATTGAACTGTCCTCAACTGTCCTCTACATTGTATGTTACAGAGTTGTCCTCTACATTATATTGTATGGAATTGTCCTCTATATTATATTGTATGGAGTTGTCCTCTACATTATATTGTATGGAGTTGTCCTCTACATTATATTGTATGGAACTGTCCTCTACATTATATTGTTTGGAACTGTCCTCTACATTATATTGCATGGAACTGTCCTCTACATTATATTGTATGGAACTGTCCTCTACATTATATTGTATGGAACTGTCCTCTACATTATATTGTATGGAACTGTCCTCTACATTATATTGTATGGAACTGTCCTCTACATTATATTGTATGGAACTGTCCTCTACATTATTTTGTTTGGAACTGCCCTCTACATTATATTGTTTGGAACTGTCCTCTACATTGTATTGTATGGAACTGTCCTCTACATTGTATTGTATGGAACTGTCCTCTACATTATATTGTATGGAACTGTCCTCTACATTATATTGTATGGAACTGCCCTCTACATTATATTGTTTGGAACTGTCCTCTACATTATAGTGTATGGAACTGTCATCTACATTATATTGTATGGAACTGCCCTCTATATTGTATGGAACTGGCCTATACATTGTATTGTATGGAACTGTCCTCTACATTATATTGTATGGAACTGTCCTCTACATTATATTGTATGAACTGTCCTCTACATTTTATTGTATGGAACTGTCCTCTACATTATATTGTATGGAACTGTCCTCTACATTATATTGTATGGAACTGTCCTCTACATTATATTGTTTGGAACTGTCCTCTACATTATATTGTATGGAACTGTCCTCTACATTATATTGTATGGAACTGTCCTCTACATTGTATTGTATGGAACTGTCCTCTACATTGTATTGTATGGAACTGTGCTCTACATTGTATTGTATGGAACTGTCCTCTACATTATATTGTATGGAGTTGTCCTCTACATTATATTGTATGGAGTTGTCCTCTACATTATATTGTATGGAGTTGTCCTCTACATTATATTGTATGGAACTGTCCTCTACATTATATTGTTTGGAACTGTCCTCTACATTATATTGCATGGAACTGTCCTCAACATTATATTGTATGGAACTGTCCTCTACATTGTATTGTATGGAACTGTCCTCTACATTATATTGTATGGAACTGTCCTCTACATTGTATTGTATGGAACTGTCCTCTACATTGTATTGTATGGAACTGTCCTCTACATTATATTGTATGGAACTGTCCTCTACATTATATTGTATGGAACTGTCCTCTACATTATATTGTATGGAACTGTCCTCTACATTATATTGTATGGAACTGTCCTCTACATTGTATTGTATGGAACTGCCCTCTATATTGTATGGAACTGGCCTATACATTGTATTGTATGGAACTGTCCTCTACATTATATTGTATTGAACTGTCCTCTACATTTTATTGTATGGAACTGTCCTCTACATTGTATTGTATGGAACTGTCCTCTACATTATATTGTATGGAACTGTCCTCTACATTATATTGTTTGGAACTGTCCTCTACATTATCTTGTATGGAACTGTGCTCTACATTGTATTGTATGGAACTGTCCTCTACATTATATTGTATGGAGTTGTCCTCTACATTATATTGTATGGAACTGTCCTCTACATGGAACTGTCCTCTACATTATATTGTATGGAACATTATATTGTATGGAGTTGTCCTCTACATTATATTGTATGGAAGTTGTCCTCTACATTATATTGTATGGAACTGTCCTCTACATTATATTGTATGGAACTGTCCTCTACATTATATTGTTTGGAACTGTCCTCTACATTATATTGCATGGAACTGTCCTCAACATTATATTGTATGGAACTGTCCTCTACATTGTATTGTATGGAACTGTGCTCTACATTGTATTGTATGGAACTGTCCTCTACATTATATTGTATGGAACTGTCCTCTACATTATATTGCATGGAACTGTCCTCTATATTATTTTGTTTGGAACTGCCCTCTACATTATATTGTTTGGAACTGTCCTCTACATTGTATTGTATGGAACTGTCCTCTACATTGTATTGTATGGAACTGTCCTCTACATTATATTGTATGGAACTGTCCTCTACATTGTATTGTATGGAACTGTCCTCTACATTGTATTGTATGGAACTGTCCTCTACATTATATTGTATGGAACTGTCCTCTACATTTATTGTATTGTATGGAACTGTCCTCTACATTATATTGTATGGAACTGTATTATATTGTTTGGAACTGTCCTCTACATTATATTGTATGGAACTGTCCTCTACATTATATTGTATGGAACTGTCCTCTACATTGTATGTTATAGATACATTATATTGTATGGAACTGTCCTCTACATTATATTGTATGGAACTGTCCTCTACATTATATTGTATGGAACTGTCCTCTACATTGATGTTATAGAGTTGTCCTCTACATTATATTGTATGGAACTGTCCTCTACATTGTATTGTATGGAACTGTCCTCTACATTATATTGTATGGAACTGTCCTCTACATTGTATGTTACAGAGTTGTCCTCTACATTATATTGTATGGAATTGTCCTCTATATTATATTGTATGGAGTTGTCCTCCTCTACATTATATTGTATGGAACTGTCCTCTACATTATATTGTTTGGAACTGTCCTCTACATTATATTGCATGGAACTGTCCTCTACATTATATTGTATGGAACTGTCCTCTACATTGTATTGTATGGAACTGTGCTCTACATTGTATTGTATGGAACTGTCCTCTACATTATATTGTATGGAACTGTCCTCTACATTATATTGTTTGGAACTGTCCTACATTATATTGCATGGAACTGTCCTCTATATTATTTTGTTTGGAACTGTCCTCTACATTATATTGTTTGGAACTGTCCTCTACATTGTATTGTATGGAACTGTCCTCTACATTGTATTGTATGGAACTGTCCTCTACATTATATTGTATGGAACTGTCCTCTACATTATATTGTATGGAACTGTCCTCTACATTATATTGTATGGAACTGTCCTCTACATTATATTGTTTGGAACTGTCCTCTACATTATATTGTATGGAACTGTCCTCTACATTATATTGTATGGAACTGTCCTCTACATTATATTGTATGGAACTGTCCTCTACATTATTTGTATGGAACTGTCCTCTACATTATATTGTTTGGAACTGTCCTCTACATTATATTGCATGGAACTGTCCTCAACATTATATTGTATGGAACTGTCCTCTACATTATATTGTATGGAACTGTCCTCTACATTGTATTGTATGGAACTGTCCTCTACATTGTATTGTATGGAACTGTCCTCAACATTATATTGTATGGAACTGTCCTCTACATTGTATTGTATGGAACTGTCCTCTACATTGTATTGTATGGAACTGTCCTCTACATTATATTGTATGGAACTGTCCTCTACATTATATTGTATGGAACTGCCCTCTACATTATATTGTTTGGAACTGTCCTCTACATTATAGTGTATGGAACTGTCATCTACATTATATTGTATGGAACTGCCCTCTATATTGTATGGAACTCTATACATTGTATTGTATGGAACTGTCCTCTACATTATATTGTATGGAACTGTCCTCTACATTATATTGTATGGAACTGTCCTCTACATTTTATTGTATGGAACTGTCCTCTACATTGTATTGTATGGAACTGTCCTCTACATTATATTGTATGGAACTGTCCTCTACATTATATTGTTTGGAACTGTCCTCTACATTATATTGTATGGAACTGTCCTCTATATTATTTTGTTTGGAACTGCCCTCTACATTATATTGTATGGAACTGTCCTCTACATTGTATTGTATGGAACTGTCCTCTACATTATATTGTATGGAACTGTCCCTCTACATTGTATTGTATGGAACTGTCCTCTACATTGTATTGTATGGAACTGTCCTCTACATTATATTGTATGGAACTGTCCTCTACATTATATTGTATGGAACTGTCCTCTACATTATATTGTATGGAACTGTCCTCTACATTATATTGTATGGAACTGTCCTCTACATTATTGTATGGAACTGTCCTCTACATTATATTGTATGGAACTGTCCTCTACATTATATTGTATGGAACTGTCCTCTACATTATATTGTATGGAACTGTCCTCTACATTGTATTGTATGGAACTGTCCTCTACATTATATTGTATGGAACATTATATTGTATGGAACTCCTCTACATTATATTGTATGGAACTGTCCTCTACATTATATTGTTTGGAACTGTCCTCTACATTATATTGTTTGGAACTGTCCTGTACATTGTATTGTATGGAACTGTCCTCTACATTATATTGTTTGGAACTGTCCTCTACATTATATTGCATGGAACTGTCCTCTATATTATTTTGTTTGGAACTGCCCTCTACATTATATTGTTTGGAACTGTCCTCTACATTATATTGCATGGAACTGTCCTCTATATTATTTTGTTTGGAACTGCCCTCTACATTATATTGTTTGGAACTGTCCTCTACATTGTATTGTATGGAACTGTCCTCTACATTGTATTGTATGGAACTGTCCTCTACATTATATTGTATGGAACTGTCCTCTACATTATATTGTATGGAACTGTCCTCTACATTATATTGTTTGGAACTGTCCTCTACATTATAGTGTATGGAACTGTCATCTACATTATATTGTATGGAACTGTATGGAACTGGCCTACATTGTATTGTATGGAACTGTCCTCTACATTATATTGTATGGAACTGTCCTCTACATTATATTGTATGGAACTGTCCTCTACATTTTATTGTATGGAACTGTCCTCTACATTGTATTGTATGGAACTGTCCTCTACATTATATTATTGTATGGAACTGTCCTCTACATTGTATGTTACAGAGTTGTCCTCTACATTATATTGTATGGAATTGTCCTCTACATTATATTGTATGGAGTTGTCCTCTACATTATATTGTATGGAACTGTCCTCTACATTATATTGTATGGAACTGTCCTCTACATTATATTGTATGGAACTGTCCTCTACATTATATTGTGCATGGAACTGTCCTCTACATTATATTGTATGGAACTGTCCTCTACATTATATTGTATGGAACTGTCCTCTACATTATATTGTATGGAACTGTCCTCTACATTATATTGCATGGAACTGTCCTCTACATTATTTGTTTGGAACTGTCCTCTACATTATATTGTATGGAACTGTCCTCTACATTGTATTGTATGGAACTGTCCTCTACATTGTATTGTATGGAACTGTCCTCTACATTATATTGTATGGAACTGTCCTCTACATTATATTGTATGGAACTGCCCTCTATATTGTATGGAACTGGCATACATTGTATTGTATGGAACTGTCCTCTACATTGTATTGTATGGAACTGTCCTCTACATTATATTGTATGGAACTGTCCTCTACATTATATTGTATGGAACTGTCCTCTACATTGTATTGTATGGAACTGTGCTCTACATTGTATTGTATGGAACTGTCCTCTACATTATATTGTATGGAACTGTCCTCTACATTATATGTATGGAACTGTCCTCTATATTATTTTGTTTGGAACTGCCCTCTACATTATATTGTATGGAACTGTCCTCTACATTATATTGTTTGGAACCTTCCTCTACATTGTATTGTATGGAACTGTCCTCTACATTGTATGGTATAGAGTTGTCCTCTACATTATATTGTATGGAACTGTCCTCTACATTGTATTGTATGGAACTGTCCTCTACATTATATTGTATGGAACTGTCCTCTACATTGTATGTTGTAGAGTTGTCCTCTACATTATATTGTATGGAATTGTCCTCTACATTGTATTGTATGGAACTGTCCTCTACATTATATTGTATGGAGTTGTCCTCTACATTATATTGTATGGAACTGTCCTCTACATTATATTGTATGGAACTGTCCTCTACATTGTATTGTATGGAACTGTCCTCTACATTGTATTGTATGGAACTGTCCTCTACATTGTATTGTATGGAACTGTCCTCTACATTGTATTGTATGGAACTGTCCTCTACATTGTATTGTATGGAACTGTCCTCTACATTATATTGTATGGAACTGCCCTCTACATTATATTGCATGGAACTGTCCTCAACATTATATTGTATGGAACTGTCCTCTACATTATATTGCATGGAACTGTCCTCAACATTATATTGTATGGAACTGTCCTCTACATTATATTGCATGGAACTGTCCTCAACATTATATTGTATGGAACTGTCCTCTACATTGTATTGTATGGAACTGTCCTCTACATTATATTGTATGGAACTGCCCTCTACATTATATTGTATGGAACTGCCCTCTACATTATATTGTTTGGAACTGTCCTCTACATTATATTGTATGGAACTGTCCTCTACATTATATTGTATGGAATTGTGGAACTCTATACATTATATTGTATGGAACTGTCCTCTACATTATATTGTATGGAACTGTCCTCTACATTATATTGTATGGAACTGTCCTCTTATTGTATGGAACTGTCCTCTACATTATATTGTATGGAACTGTCCTCTACATTGTATGGTATAGAGTTGTCCTCTACATTATATTGTATGGAACTGTCCTCTACATTGTATTGTATGGAACTGTCCTCTACATTATATTGTATGGAACTGCCCTCTACATTATATTGTTTGGAACTGTCATCTACATGATATTGTATGGAACTGCCCTCTATATTGTATGGAACTGGCCTATACATTGTATTGTATGGAACTGTCCTCTACATTTTATTGTATGGAACTGTCCTCTACATTATATTGTTTGGAACTGCCTCTACATTATATTGTATGGAACTGTCCTCTACATTGTATTGTATGGAACTGTCCTCTACATTATATTGTATGGAACTGTCCTCTACATTGTATTGTATGGAACTGTCCTCTACATTATATTGTTTGGAACTGTCCTCTACATTATCTTGTATGGAACTGTCCTCTACATTATATTGTATGGAACTGTCCTCTACATTATATTGTATGGAACTGTCCTCTACATTATATTGTTTGGAACTGTCCTTTACATTATCTTGTATGGAACTGTCCTCTACATTATATTGTATGGAGTTGTCCTCTACATTATATTGTATGGAACTGTCCTCTACATTATATTGTTTGGAACTGTCCTCTACATTATATTGCATGGAACTGTCCTCAACATTATATTGTATGGAACTGTCCTCTACATTATATTGTATGGAACTGTCCTCTACATTGTATGTTATAGTTGTCCTCTACATTATATTGTATGGAACTGTCCTCTACATTGTATTGTATGGAACTGTCCTCTACATTATATTGTATGGAACTGTCCTCTACATTATATTGTATGGAACTGTCCTCTACATTATATTGTATGGAACTGCCCTCTACATTATATTGTTTGGAACTGTCCTCTACATTATAGTGTATGGAACTGTCATCTACATTATATTGTATGGAATTGTATGGAACTGGCCTATACATTGTATTGTATGGAACTGTCCTCTATATTGTATGGAACTGCCCTCTACATTATATTGTATGGAACTGGCCTATACATTGTATTGTATGGAACTGTCCTCTACATTATATTGTATGGAACTGTCCTCTACATTATATTGTATGGAACTGTCCTCTACATTATATTGTATGGAACTGTCCTCTACATTATATTGTATGGAACTGTCCTCTACATTGTATTGTATGGAACTGTCCTCTACATTATATTGTATGGAACTGTCCTCTACATTGTATGTTATAGAGTTGTCCTCTACATTATATTGTATGGAACTGTCCTCTACATTATATTGTATGGAACTGTCCTCTACATTATATTGTATGGAGTTGTCCTCTACATTATATTGTATGGAACTGTCCTCTACATTATATTGTTTGGAACTGTCCTCTACATTATATTGCATGGAACTGTCCTCAACATTATATTGTATGGAACTGTCCTCTACATTGTATTGTATGGAACTGTGCTCTACATTGTATTGTATGGAACTGTCCTCTACATTATATTGTATGGAACTGTCCTCTACATTATATTGTTTGGAACTGTCCTCTACATTATATTGCATGGAACTGTCCTCTATATTATTTTGTTTGGAACTGCCCTCTACATTATATTGTTTGGAACTGTCCTCTACATTGTATTGTATGGAACTGTCCTCTACATTGTATTGTATGGAACTGTCCTCTACATTATATTGTATGGAACTGTCCTCTACATTGTATTGTATGGAACTGTCCTCTACATTGTATTGTATGGAACTGTCCTCTACATTATATTGTATGGAACTGTCCTCTACATTGTATTGTATGGAACTGTCCTCTACATTATATTGTATGGAACTGTCCTCTACATTATATTGTATGGAACTGTCCTCTACATTATATTGTTTGGAACTGTCCTCTACATTATATTGTATGGAACTGTCCTCTACATTATATTGTATGGAACTGTCCTCTACATTGTTATAGTTGTCCTCTACATTATATTGTATGGAACTGTCCTCTACATTGTATTGTATGGAACTGTCATCTACATTATATTGTATGGAAAAGTCCTCTACATTGTATGGAACTGTCCTCTACATTATATTGTATGGAACTGTCCTCTACATTATATTGTATGGAACTGTCCTCTACATTATATTGTATGGAACTGTCCTCTACATTGTATGTTACAGAGTTGTCCTCTACATTATATTGTATGGAATTGTCCTCTATATTATATTGTATGGAGTTGTCCTCTACATTATATTGTATGGAGTTGTCCTCTACATTATATTGTATGGAACTGTCCTCTACATTATATTGTTTGGAACTGTCCTCTACATTATATTGCATGGAACTGTCCTCAACATTATATTGTATGGAACTGTCCTCTACATTGTATTGTATGGAACTGTGCTCTACATTGTATTGTATGGAACTGTCCTCTACATTATATTGTATGGAACTGTCCTCTACATTATATTGTTTGGAACTGTCCTCTACATTATATTGTTTGGAACTGTCCTCTACATTGTATTGTATGGAACTGTCCTCTACATTATATTGTTTGGAACTGTCCTCTACATTGTATTGTATGGAACTGTCCTCTACATTGTATTGTATGGAACTGTCCTCTACATTATATTGTATGGAACTGTCCTCTACATTATATTGTATGGAACTGTCCTCTACATTATATTGTATGGAACTGTCCTCTACATTGTATTGTTTGGAACTGTCCTCTACATTATATTGTATGGAACTGTCCTCTACATTATATTGTATGGAACTGTCCTCTACATTATATTGTATATGTCCTCTACATTATTTTGTATGGAACTGTCCTCTACATTATATTGTATGGAACTGTCCTCTACATTATATTGCATGGAACTGTCCTACATTATATTGTATGGAACTGTCCTCTACATTATATTGTATGGAACTGTCCTCTACATTGTATTGTATGGAACTGTCCTCTACATTGTATTGTATGGAACTGTCCTCTACATTATATTGTATGGAACTGTCCTCTACATTGTATTGGAACTGTCCTCTACATTGTATTGTATGGAACTGTCCTCTACATTATATTGTATGGAACTGTCCTCTACATTATATTGTATGGAACTGTCCTCTACATTATATTGTTTGGAACTGTCCTCTACATTATATTGTATGGAACTGTCATCTACATTATATTGTATGGAACTGCCCTCTATATTGTATGGAACTGGCCTATATATTGTATTGTATGGAACTGTCCTCTACATTATATTGTATGGAACTGTCCTCTACATTATATTGTATGGAACTGTCCTCTACATTATATTGTATGGAACTGTCCTCTACATTGTATTGTATGGAACTGTCCTCTACATTATATTGTATGGAACTGTCCTCTACATTATATTGTTTGGAACTGTCCTCTACATTATATTATGGAACTGTCCTCTACATTATATTGTTTGGAACTGTCCTCTACATTATATTGTATGGAACTGTCCTCTACATTGTATTGTATGGAACTGTCCTCTACATTATATTGTATGGAACTGTCCTCTACATTGTATTGTATGGAACTGTCCTCTACATTATATTGTATGGAACTGTCCTCTACATTATATTGTATGGAACTGTCCTCTACATTGTATTGTATGGAACTGTCCTCTACATTGTATTGTATGGAACTGTCCTCTACATTATATTGTATGGAACTGTCCTCTACATTGTATTGTATGGAACTGTCCTCTACATTGTATTGTATGGAACTGTCCTCTACATTATATTGTTTGGAACTGTCCTCTACATTGTATTGTATGGAACTGTCCTCTACATTGTATTGTATGGAACTGTCCTCTACATTATATTGTATGGAACTGTCCTCTACATATATTGTATGGAACTGTCCTCTACATTGTATTGTATGGAACTGTCCTCTACATTATATTGTATGGAACTGTCCTCTACATTATATTGTTTGGAACTGTCCTCTACATTATCTTGTATGGAACTGTCCTCTACATTATATTGTATGGAACTGTCCTCTACATTATATTGTATGGAACTGTCCTCTACATTATATTGTTTGGAACTGTCCTCTACATTATCTTGTATGGAACTGTCCTCTACATTATATTGTATGGAACTGTCCTCTACATTGTATTGTATGGAACTGTCCTCTACATTATATTGTATGGAACTGTCCTCTACATTATATTGTTTGGAACTGTCCTCTACATTATAGTGTATGGAACTGTCATCTACATTATATTGTATGGAACTGCCCTCTATATTGTATGGAACTGGCCTACATTGTATTGTATGGAACTGTCCTCTACATTATATTGTATGGAACTGTCCTCTACATTATATTGTATGGAACTGTCCTCTACATTATATTGTATGGAACTGTCCTCTACATTGTATTGTATGGAACTGTCCTCTACATTATATTGTATGGAACTGTCCTCTACATTGTATTGTATGGAACTGTCCTCTACATTGTATTGTATGGAGTTGTCCTCTACATTATATTGTATGGAGTTGTCCTCTACATTATATTGTATGGAACTGTCCTCTACATTATATTGTTTGGAACTGTCCTCTACATTGTATTGTATGGAACTGTCCTCTACATTATATTGTATGGAACTGTCCTCTACATTATATTGTTTGGAACTGTCCTCTACATTGTATTGTATGGAACTGTCCTCTACATTGTATTGTATGGAACTGTCCTCTACATTATATTGTATGGAACTGTCCTCTACATTGTATTGTATGGAACTGTCCTCTACATTGTATTGTATGGAACTGTCCTCTACATTATATTGTATGGAACTGTCCTCTACATTATATTGTATGGAACTGCCCTCTACATTATATTGTTTGGAACTGTCCTCTACATTATAGTGTATGGAACTGTCATCTACATTATATTGTATGGAACTGCCCTCTATATTGTATGGAACTGGCCTATACATTGTATTGTATGGAACTGTCCTCTACATTATATTGTATGGAACTGTCCTCTACATTATATTGTATGGAACTGTCCTCTACATTTTATTGTATGGAACTGTCCTCTACATTGTATTGTATGGAACTGTCCTCTACATTATATTGTATGGAACTGTCCTCTACATTATATTGTTTGGAACTGTCCTCTACATTATATTGCATGGAACTGTCCTCTATATTATTTTGTTGGAACTGTCCTCTACATTATATTGTATGGAACTGTCCTCTACATTGTATTGTATGGAACTGTCCTCTACATTATATTGTATGGAACTGTCCTCTACATTGTATTGTATGGAACTGTCCTCTACATTGTATTGTATGGAACTGTCCTCTACATTATCTTGTATGGAACTGTCCTCTACATTATATTGTATGGAACTGTCCTCTACATTGTATTGTATGGAACTGTCCTCTACATTATATTGTATGGAACTGTCCTCTACATTATATTGTATGGAACTGTCCTCTACATTATATTGTATGGAACTGTCCTCTACATTATATTGTATGGAACTGTCCTCTACATTGTATTGTATGGAACTGTCCTCTACATTGTATTGTATGGAACTGTCCTCTACATTATATTGTATGGAACTGTCCTCTACATTATATTGTATGGAACTGTCCTCTACATTGTATTGTATGGAACTGTCCTCTACATTATATTGTATGGAACTGCCCTCTACATTATATTGTATGGAACTGTCCTCTACATTATATTGTATGGAACTGTCCTCTACATTGTATTGTATGGAACTGTCCTCTACATTATATTGTATGGAACTGTCCTCTACATTATATTGTATGGAACTGTCCTCTACATTATATTGTATGGAACTGCCCTCTACATTATATTGTATGGAACTGTCCTCTACATTGTATTGTATGGAACTGTCCTCTACATTATATTGTATGGAACTGCCCTCTACATTATATTGTTTGGAACTGTCCTCTACATTATAGTGTATGGAACTGTCATCTACATTATATTGTATGGAACTGCCCTCTATATTGTATGGAACTGGCCTATACATTGTATTGTATGGAACTGTCCTCTACATTATATTGTATGGAACTGTCCTCTACATTATATTGTATGGAACTGTCCTCTACATTTTATTGTATGGAACTGTCCTCTACATTGTATTGTATGGAACTGTCCTCTACATTATATTGTATGGAACTGTCCTCTACATTGTATGTTACAGAGTTGTCCTCTACATTATATTGTATGGAATTGTCCTCTATATTATATTGTATAGTTGTCCTCTACATTATATTGTATGGAGTTGTCCTCTACATTATATTGTATGGAACTGTCCTCTACATTATATTGTTTGGAACTGTCCTCTACATTATATTGTATGGAACTGTCCTCTACATTATTGTATGGAACTGTCCTCTACATTATATTGTATGGACATTATATTGTATGGAACTGTCCTCTACATTATATTGTATGGAACTGTCCTCTACATTGTATTGTATGGAACTGTCCTCTACATTGTATTGTATGGAACTGTCCTCTACATTATATTGTATGGAACTGTCCTCTACATTGTATGTTATAGAGTTGTCCTCTACATTATATTGTATGGAACTGTCCTCTACATTATATTGTATGGAACTGTCCTCTGCATTATATTGTTTGGAACTGTCCTCTACATTATATTGTATGGAACTGTCCTCTACATTATATTGTATGGAGTTGTCCTCTACATTATATTGTATGGAGTTGTCCTCTACATTATATTGTATGGAGTTGTCCTCTACATTGTATTGTATGGAACTGTCCTCTACATTGTATTGTATGGAACTGTCCTCTACATTGTATTGTATGGAACTGTCCTCTACATTGTATTGTATGGAACTGTCCTCTACATTGTATGTTATAGAGTTGTCCTCTACATTATATTGTATGGAACTGTCCTCTACATTATATTGTATGGAACTGTCCTCTGCATTATATTGTTTGGAACTGTCCTCTACATTATATTGTATGGAACTGTCCTCTACATTATATTGTATGGAGTTGTCCTCTACATTATATTGTATGGAGTTGTCCTCTACATTATATTGTATGGAGTTGTCCTCTACATTGTATTGTATGGAACTGTCCTCTACATTATATTGTATGGAACTGCCCTCTACATTATATTGACTGTCCTCTACATTATAGTGTATGGAACTGTCATCTACATTATATTGTATGGAACTGCCCTCTGGCCTATACATTGTATTGTATGGAACTGTCCTCTACATTATATTGTATGGAACTGTCCTCTACATTTTATTGTATGGAACTGTCCTCTACATTGTATTGTATGGAACTGTCCTCTACATTATATTGTATGGAACTGTCCTCTACATTATATTGTATGGAACTGTCCTCTACATTATATTGTATGGAACTGTCCTCTACATTATATTGTATGGAACTGTCCTCTACATTATATTGTATGGAACTGTCCTCTACATTGTATTGTATGGAACTGTCCTCTACATTGTATTGTATGGAACTGTCCTCTACATTATATTGTATGGAACTGTCCTCTACATTGTATGTTATAGAGTTGTCCTCTACATTATATTGTATGGAACTGTCCTCTACATTATATTGTATGGAGTTGTCCTCTACATTATATTGTATGGAGTTGTCCTCTACATTATTTTGTATGGAACTGTCCTCTACATTATATTGTTTGGAACTGTCCTCTACATTATATTGTATGGAACTGTCCTCTACATTGTATTGTATGGAACTGTCCTCTACATTGTATGGTATGGAACTGTCCTCTACATTGTATTGTATGGAACTGTCCTCTACATTGTATTGATTGGAACTGTCCTCTACATTGTATTGATTGGAACGGTCCTCTACATTGTATGGTATGGAACTGTCCTCTACATTGTATTGTATGGAACTGTCCTCTACATTATATGGTATAGAGTTGTCCTCTACATTATATTGTATGGAACTGTCCTCTACATTATATTGTATGGAGCTGTCCTCTACATTATATTGTATTGTCATCTACATTATATTGTATGGAACTGTCTATATTGTATGGAACTGGCCTATACATTGTATTGTATGGAACTGTCCTCTACATTATATTGTATGGAACTGTCCTCTACATTATATTGTATTGGAACTGTCCTCTACATTTTATTGTATGGAACTGTCCTCTACATTATATTGTATGGAACTGTCCTCTACATTATATTGTATGGAACTGTCCTCTACATTATATTGTTTGGAACTGTCCTCTACATTATATTGCATGGAACTGTCCTCTATATTATTTTGTTTGGAACTGCCCTCTACATTATATTGTTTGGAACTGTCCTCTACATTATATTGTATGGAACTGTCCTCTACATTATATTGTATGGAGCTGTCCTCTACATTATATTGTATGGAACTGTCCTCTACATTGTATTGTATGGAACTGTCCTCTACATTATATTGTATGGAACTGTCCTCTACATTGTATTGTATGGAACTGTCCTCTACATTGTATTGTATGGAACTGTCCTCTACATTGTATTGTATGGAACTGTCCTCTACATTATATTGTATGGAACTGTCCTCTACATTATATTGTTTGGAACTGTCCTCTACATTATATTGCATGGAACTGTCCTCTACATTATATTGTATGGAACTGTCCTCTACATTGTATTGTATGGAACTGTCCTCTACATTATATTGTATGGAACTGTCCTCTACATTATGGAATTCTACATTATATTGTTTGGAACTGTCCTCTACATTATATTGTATGGAACTGTCCTCTACATTATATTGTATGGAACTGTCCTCTACATTATATTGTATGGAACTGTCCTCTACATTATATTGTATGGAAACATTATATTGTATGGAACTGTCCTCTACATTGTATTGTATGGAACTGTCCTCTACATTATATTGTATGGAACTGCCCTCTACATTATATTGTTTGGAACTGTCCTCTACATTATATTGTATGGAACTGTCATCTACATTATATTGTATGGAACTGCCCTCTACATATTGTATGGAACTGCCTATACATTGTATTGTATGGAACTGTCCTCTACATTATATTGTATGGAACTGTCCTCTACATTATATTGTATGGAACTGTCCTCTACATTTTATTGTATGGAACTGTCCTCTACATTGTATTGTATGGAACTGTCCTCTACATTATATTGTATGGAACTGTCCTCTACATTATATTGTATGGAACTGTCCTCTACATTGTATTGTATGGAACTGTCCTCTACATTATATTGTATGGAACTGTCCTCTACATTGTATGTTACAGAGTTGTCCTCTACATTATATTGTATGGAACTATATTATATTGTATGGAGTTGTCCTCTACATTATATTGTATGGAGTTGTCCTCTACATTATATTGTATGGAACTGTCCTCTACATTATATTGTATGGAAACATTATATTGCATGGAACTGTCCTACATTATATTGTATGGAACTGTCCTCTACATTGTATTGTATGGAACTGTCCTCTACATTATATTGTATGGAACTGTCCTCTACATTATATTGTATGGAACTGTCCTCTACATTGTATTGTATGGAACTGTCCTCTACATTATATTGTATGGAACTGTCCTCTACATTATATTGTATGGAACTGTCCTCTACATTTTATTGTATGGAACTGTCCTCTACATTATATTGTATGGAACTGTCCTCTACATTGTATTGTATGGAACTGTCCTCTACATTATATTGTATGGAACTGTCCTCTACATTTATTATGGAACTGTCCTCTATATTATTTTGTTTGGAACTGTCCTCTACATTATATTGTATGGAACTGTCTACTCTTCCTCTACATTATATTGTATGGAACTGTCCTCTACATTGTATGTTATAGAGTTGTCCTCTACATTATATTGTATGGAATTGTCCTCTACATTGTATTGTATGGAACTGTCCTCTACATTATATTGTATGGAACTGTCCTCTACATTGTATGTTACAGAGTTGTCCTCTACATTATATTGTATGGAATTGTCCTCTATATTATATTGTATGGAGTTGTCCTCTACATTATATTGTATGGAGTTGTCCTCTACATTATATTGTATGGAACTGTCCTCTACATTATATTGTTTGGAACTGTCCTCTACATTGTATTGTATGGAACTGTCCTCTACATTTATATGGAACTGTCCTCTACATTGTATGGAAGTTGTCCTCTACATTATATTGTATGGAACTGTCCTCTACATTATATTGTATGGAACTGTCCTCTACATTATATTGTATGGAACTGTCCTCTACATTATATTGTTTTGTCCTCTACATTATTGTATGGAACTGTCCTCTACATTATATTGTATGGAACTGTCCTCTACATTATATTGTTTGGAACTGTCCTCTACATTATATTATGGAACTGTCCTCAACATTATATTGTATGGAACTGTCCTCTACATTGTATTGTATGGAACTGTCCTCTACATTGTATTGTATGGAACTGTCCTCTACATTATATTGTATGGAACTGTCATCTACATTATATTGTTTGGAACTGTCCTCTACATTATATTGCATGGAACTGTCCTCTATATTATTTTGTTTGGAACTGCCCTCTACATTATATTGTTTGGAACTGTCCTCTACATTGTATTGTATGGAACTGTCCTCTACATTGTATTGTATGGAACTGTCCTCTACATTATATTGTATGGAACTGTCCTCTACATTATATTGCATGGAACTGTCCTCTATATTGTTTTGTATGGAACTGCCCTCTACATTATATTGTTTGGAACTGTCCTCTACATTATATTGTATGGAACTGTCCTCTACATTATATTGTATGGAACTGTCCTCTACATTATATTGTATGGAACTGCCCTCTACATTATATTGTTTGGAACTGTCCTCTACATTATAGTGTATGGAACTGTCATCTACATTATATTGTATGGAACTGCCCTCTATATTGTATGGAACTGGCCTATACATTGTATTGTATGGAACTGTCCTCTACATTATATTGTATGGAACTGTCCTCTACATTTTATTGTATGGAACTGTCCTCTACATTGTATTGTATGGAACTGTCCTCTACATTATATTGTATGGAACTGTCCTCTACATTATATTGTTTGGAACTGTCCTCTACATTATATTGTATGGAACTGTCCTCTACATTATATTGTATGGAACTGTCCTCTACATTGTATTGTATGGAACTGTCCTCTACATTGTATTGTATGGAACTGTCCTCTACATTGTATTGTATGGAACTGTCCTCTACATTATATTGTATGGAACTGTCCTCTACATTGTATGTTATAGAGTTGTCCTCTACATTATATTGTATGGAACTGTCCTCTACATTATATTGTATGGAGTTGTCCTCTACATTATATTGTATGGAGTTGTCCTCTACATTATATTGTATGGAACTGTCCTCTACATTATATTGTTTGGAACTGTCCTCTACATTATATTGCATGGAACTGTCCTCAACATTATATTGTATGGAACTGTCCTCTACATTGTATTGTATGGAACTGTGCTCTACATTGTATTGTATGGAACTGTCCTCTACATTGTATTGTATGGAACTGTCCTCTACATTATATTGTATGGAACTGTCCTCTACATTGTATTGTATGGAACTGTCCTCTACATTATATTGTATGGAACTGCCCTCTACATTATATTGTTTGGAACTGTCCTCTACATTATAGTGTATGGAACTGTCATCTACATTATATTGTTTGGAACTGTCCTCTACATTATAGTGTATGGAACTGTCATCTACATTATATTGTATGGAACTGCCCTCTACATTGGAATATACATTGTATTGTATGGAACTGTCCTCTACATTATATTGTTTGGAACTGTCCTCTACATTATATTGCATGGAACTGTCCTCAACATTATATTGTATGGAACTGTCCTCTACATTGTATTGTATGGAACTGTCCTCTACATTATATTGTATGGAACTGTCCTCTACATTATATTGTTTGGAACTGTCCTCTACATTATATTGCATGGAACTGTCCTCTATATTATTTTGTTTGGAACTGTCCTCTACATTGTATTGTATGGAACTGTCCTCTACATTATATTGTATGGAACTGTCCTCTACATTATATTGTATGGAACTGTCCTCTACATTGTATTGTATGGAACTGTCCTCTACATTGTATTGTATGGAACTGTCCTCTACATTATATTGTATGGAACTGTCCTCTACATTGTATTGTATGGAACTGTCCTCTACATTATATTGTATGGAACTGTCCTCTACATTGTATTGTATGGAACTGTCCTCTACATTATATTGTATGGAACTGCCCTCTACATTATATTGTTTGGAACTGTCCTCTACATTATATTGTATGGAACTGTCATCTACATTATATTGTATGGAACTGCCCTCTATATTGTATGGAACTGGCCTATACATTGTATTGTATGGAACTGTCCTCTACATTATATTGTATGGAACTGTCCTCTACATTATATTGTATGGAACTGTCCTCTACATTTTATTGTATGGAACTGTCCTCTACATTGTATTGTATGGAACTGTCCTCTACATTATATTGTATGGAACTGTCCTCTACATTGTATTGTATGGAACTGTCCTCTACATTGTATTGTATGGAACTGTCCTCTACATTATATTGTATGGAACTGTCCTCTCATTGTATGTTACATTGTCCTCTACATTATATTGTATGGAATTGTCCTCTATATTATATTGTATGGAGTTGTCCTCTACATTATATTGTATGGAGTTGTCCTCTACATTATATTGTATGGAACTGTCCTCTACATTATATTGTTTGGAACTGTCCTCTACATTATATTGCATGGAACTGTCCTCAACATTATATTGTATGGAACTGTCCTCTACATTGTATTGTATGGAACTGTCCTCTACATTATATTGTTTGGAACTGTCCTCTACATTATATTGCATGGAACTGTCCTCTATATTATTTTGTTTGGAACTGCCCTCTACATTATATTGTTTGGAACTGTCCTCTATATTATATTGTATGGAACTGTCCTCTACATTGTATTGTATGGAACTGTCCTCTACATTGTATTGTATGGAACTGTCCTCTACATTATATTGTATGGAACTGCCCTCTATATTGTATGGAACTGGCCTATACATTGTATTGTATGGAACTGGCCTATACATTGTATTGTATGGAACTGTCCTCTACATTATATTGTATGGAACTGTCCTCTACATTATATTGTATGGAACTGTCCTCTACATTGTATTGTATGGAACTGTCCTCTACATTGTATTGTATGGAACTGTCCTCTACATTATATTGTTTGGAACTGTCCTCTACATTATATTATGGAACTGTCCTCTATATTATTTTGTTTGGAACTGCCCTCTACATTATATTGTTTGGAACTGTCCTCTACATTATATTGCATGGAACTGTCCTCTATATTATTTGTTTGGAACTGCCCTCTACATTATATTGTATGGAACTGTCCTCTACATTGTATTGTATGGAACTGTCCTCTACATTGTATGGAACTGTACATTGGTATGGAACTGTCCTCTACATTATATTGTATGGAACTGTCCTCTACGTTGTATTGTATGGAACTGTCCTCTACATTGTATTGTATGGAACTGCCTTCTACATTATATTGTTTGGAACTGTCCTCTACATTATAGTGTATGGAACTGCCCTCTATATTGTATGGAACTGGCCTATACATTATATTGTATGGAACTGTCCTCTACATTTTATTGTATGGAACTGTCCTCTACATTATAGTGTATGGAACTGTCATCTACATGATATTGTATGGAACTGCCCTCTATATTGTATGGAACTGGCCTATACATTGTATTGTATGGAACTGTCCTCTACATTATATTGTATGGAACTGTCCTCTACATTATATTGTATGGAACTGTCCTCTACATTGTATTGTATGGAACTGTCCTCTACATTATATTGTATGGAACTGTCCTCTACATTATATTGTTTGGAACTGTCCTCTACATTATATTGTATGGAACTGTCCTCTACATTATATGGAATATTGTATTGTATGGAACTGTCCTCTACATTGTATTGTATGGAACTGTCCTCTACATTGTATTGTATGGAACTGTCCTCTACATTATATTGTATGGAACTGTCCTCTACATTGTATGTTATAGAGTTGTCCTCTACATTATATTGTATGGAACTGTCCTCTACATTATATTGTATGGAGTTGTCCTCTACATTATATTGTATGGAGTTGTCCTCTACATTATTTTGTATGGAACTGTCCTCTACATTATATTGTTTGGAACTGTCCTCTACATTATATTGCATGGAACTGTCCTCAACATTATATTGTATGGAACTGTCCTCTACATTGTATTGTATGGAACTGTGCTCTACATTGTATTGTATGGAACTGTCCTCTACATTATATTGTATGGAACTGTCCTCTACATTATATTGTATGGAACTGTCCTCTACATTGTATTGTATGGAACTGTGCTCTACATTGTATTGTATGGAATGGATATTGTATGGAACTGTCCTCTACATTATATTGTATGGAACTGTCCTCTACATTATATTGTTTGAACTGTCCTCTACATTATAGTGTATGGAACTGTCATCTACATTATATTGTATGGAACTGCCCTCTATATTGTATGGAACTGGCCTATACATTGTATTGTATGGAACTGTCCTCTACATTATATTGTATGGAACTGTCCTCTACATTATATTGTATGGAACTGTCCTCTACATTATATTGTATGGAACTGTCCTCTACATTGTATTGTATGGAACTGTCCTCTACATTATATTGTATGGAACTGTCCTCTACATTATATTGTTTGGAACTGTCCTCTACATTATATTGCATGGAACTGTCCTCTATATTATTTTGTTTGGAACTGCCCTCTACATTATATTGTTTGGAACTGTCCTCTACATTGTATTGTATGGAACTGTCCTCTACATTATATTGTATGGAACTGTCCTCTACATTGTATTGTATGGAACTGTCCTCTACATTGTATTGTATGGAACTGTCCTCTACATTATATTGTATGGAACTGTCCTCTACATTGTATTGTATGGAACTGTCCTCTACATTATATTGTATGGAACTGTCCTCTACATTGTATTGTATGGAACTGTCCTCTACATTATATTGTATGGAACTGCCCTCTACATTATATTGTTTGGAACTGTCCTCTACATTATAGTGTATGGAACTGTCATCTACATTATATTGTATACATTATATTGTATGGAACTGTCCTCTACATTGTATTGTATGGAACTGTCCTCTACATTATATTGTATGGAACTGTCCTCTACATTATATTGTATGGAACTGTCCTCTACATTTTATTGTATGGAACTGTCCTCTACATTGTATTGTATGGAACTGTCCTCTACATTATATTGTATGGAGTTGTCCTCTACATTATATTGTATGGAGTTGTCCTTACATTGTATTGTATGGAACTGTCCTCTACATTATATTGTATGGAACTGTCCTCTACATTGTATGTTACAGAGTTGTCCTCTACATTATATTGTATGGAATTGTCCTCTACATTATATTGTATGGAGTTGTCCTCTACATTATATTGTAAGTTGTCCTCTACATTATATTGTATGGAACTGTCCTCTACATTATATTGTTTGGAACTGTCCTCTACATTATATTGTATGGAACTGTCCTCTACATTATATTGTATGGAACTGTCCTCTACATTATATTGTATGGAACTGTCATCTACATTATATTGTTTGGAACTGTCCTCTACATTATATTGCATGGAACTGTCCTCTATATTATTTTGTTTGGAACTGCCCTCTACATTATATTGTTTGGAACTGTCCTCTACATTGTATTGTATGGAACTGTCCTCTACATTGTATTGTATGGAACTGTCCTCTACATTATATTGTATGGAACTGTCCTCTACATTATATTGTATGGAACTGCCCTCTATATTGTATGGAACTGGCCTATACATTGTATTGTATGGAACTGTCCTCTACATTGTATTGTATGGAACTGTCCTCTACATTATATTGTATGGAACTGTCCTCTACATTATATTGTATGGAACTGTCCTCTACATTTTATTGTATGGAACTGTCCTCTACATTGTATTGTATGGAACTGTCCTCTACATTATATTGTATGGAACTGTCCTCTACATTATATTGTATGGAACTGTCCTCTATATTATTTTGTTTGGAACTGCCCTCTACATTATATTGTTTGGAACTGTCCTCTACATTATATTGTATGGAACTGTCCTCTACATTATATTGTTTGGAACTGCCCTCTACATTATATTGTTTGGAACTGTCCTCTACATTGTATTGTATGGAACTGTCCTCTACATTATATTGTATGGAACTGTCCTCTACATTGTATTGTATGGAACTGTCCTCTACATTGTATTGTATGGAACTGTCCTCTACATTATATTGTATGGAACTGTCCTCTACATTGTATTGTATGGAACTGTCCTCTACATTGTATTGTATGGAACTGTCCTCTACATTATATTGTATGGAACTGTCCTCTACATTGTATTGTATGGAACTGTCCTCTACATTATATTGTATGGAACTGCCCTCTACATTATATTGTTTGGAACTGTCCTCTACATTATAGTGTATGGAACTGTCATCTACATTATATTGTATGGAACTGCCCTCTATATTGTATGGAACTGGCCTATACATTGTATTGTATGGAACTGTCCTCTACATTATATTGTATGGAACTGTCCTCTACATTATATTGTATGGAACTGTCCTCTACATTGTATTGTATGGAACTGTCCTCTACATTGTATTGTATGGAACTGTCCTCTACATTTATATTGTATGGAGTTGTCCTCTACATTATATTGTATGGAGTTGTCCTCTACATTGTATTGTATGGAACTGTCCTCTACATTATATTGTATGGAACTGTCCTCTACATTGTATGTTACAGATTGTCCTCTACATTATATTGTATGGAACTGTCCTCTATATTATATTGTATGGAGTTGTCCTCTACATTATATTGTATGGAGTTGTCCTCTACATTATATTGTATGGAACTGTCCTCTACATTATATTGTTTGGAACTGTCCTCTACATTATATTGCATGGAACTGTCCTCTACATTATATTGTATGGAACTGTCCTCTACATTGTATTGTATGGAACTGTCCTCTACATTATATTGTATGGAACTGTCCTCTACATTGTATTGTATGGAACTGTCCTCTACATTGTATTGTATGGAACTGTCCTCTACATTATATTGTATGGAACTGTCCTCTACATTATATTGTATGGAACTGCCCTCTATATTGTATGGAACTGGCCTATACATTGTATTGTATGGAACTGTCCTCTACATTATATTGTATGGAACTGTCCTCTACATTATATTGTATGGAACTGTCCTCTACATTATATTGTATGGAACTGTCCTCTACATTTTATTGTATGGAACTGTCCTCTACATTATATTGTTTGGAACTGTCCTCTACATTATATTGTATGGAACTGTCCTCTACATTATATTGTATGGAACTGTCCTCTATATTATTTTGTTTGGAACTCCTCTACATTATATTGTATGGAACTGTCCTCTACATTATATTGTATGGAACTGCCCTCTACATTATATTGTTTGGAACTGTCCTCTACATTATAGTGTATGGAACTGTCATCTACATTATATTGTATGGAACTGCCCTCTATATTGTATGGAACTGGCCTATACATTGTATTGTATGGAACTGTCCTCTACATTATATTGTATTGAACTGTCCTCTACATTTTATTGTATGGAACTGTCCTCTACATTGTATTGTATGGAACTGTCCTCTACATTATATTGTATGGAACTGTCCTCTACATTATATTGTTTGGAACTGTCCTCTACATTATCTTGTATGGAACTGTCCTCTACATTATATTGTATGGAACTGTCCTCTACATTGTATTGTATGGAACTGTCCTCTACATTGTATTGTATGGAACTGTCCTCTACATTGTATTGTATGGAACTGTCCTCTACATTATATTGTATGGAACTGTCCTCTACATTGTATGTTATAGAGTTGTCCTCTACATTATATTGTATGGAACTGTCCTCTACATTATATTGTATGGAAGTTGTCCTCTACATTATATTGTATGGAGTTGTCCTCTACATTATTTTGTATGGAACTGTCCTCTACATTATATTGTTTGGAACTGTCCTCTACATTATATTGCATGGAACTGTCCTCAACATTATATTGTATGGAACTGTCCTCTACATTATATTGTATGGAACTGTCCTCTACATTGTATTGTATGGAACTGTCCTCTACATTGTATTGTATGGAACTGTCCTCAACATTATATTGTATGGAACTGTCCTCTACATTGTATTGTATGGAACTGTCCTCTACATTGTATTGTATGGAACTGTCCTCTACATTATATTGTATGGAACTGTCCTCTACATTATATTGTATGGAACTGTACATTATATTGGAACTGTCCTCTACATTATAGTGTATGGAACTGTCATCTACATTATATTGTATGGAACTGCCCTCTATATTGTATGGAACTGGCCTATACATTGTATTGTATGGAACTGTCCTCTACATTATATTGTATGGAACTGTCCTCTACATTATATTGTATGAACTGTCCTCTACATTTTATTGTATGGAACTGTCCTCTACATTGTATTGTATGGAACTGTCCTCTACATTATATTGTATGGAACTGTCCTCTACATTATATTGTTTGGAACTGTCCTCTACATTATATTGCATGGAACTGTCCTCTATATTATTTTGTTTGGAACTGCCCTCTACATTATATTGTTTGGAACTGTCCTCTACATTGTATTGTATGGAACTGTCCTCTACATTATATTGTATGGAACTGTCCTCTACATTGTATTGTATGGAACTGTCCTCTACATTATATTGTATGGAACTGTCCTCTACATTGTATTGTATGGAACTGTCCTCTACATTATATTGTATGGAACTGCCCTCTACATTATATTGTTTGGAACTGTCCTCTACATTATAGTGTATGGAACTGTCATCTACATTATATTGTATGGAACTGCCCTCTATATTGTATGGAACTGGCCTATACATTGTATTGTATGGAACTGGCCTATACATTGTATTGTATGGAACTGTCCTCTACATTATATTGTATGGAACTGCCCTCTATATTGTATGGAACTGGCCTATACATTGTATTGTATGGAACTGGCCTATACATTGTATTGTATGGAACTGTCCTCTACATTATATTGTATGGAACTGTCCTCTACATTGTATTGTATGGAACTGTCCTCTACATTGTATTGTATGGAACTGTCCTCTACATTATATTGTATGGAACTGCCCTCTATATTGTATGGAACTGGCCTATACATTGTATTGTATGGAACTGTCCTCTACATTATATTGTATGGAACTGTCCTCTACATTATATTGTATTGAACTGTCCTCTACATTTTATTGTATGGAACTGTCCTCTACATTGTATTGTATGGAACTGTCCTCTACATTATATTGTATGGAGTTGTCCTCTACATTATATTGTATGGAGTTGTCCTCTACATTGTATTGTATGGAACTGTCCTCTACATTATATTGTATGGAACTGTCCTCTACATTGTATGTTACAGAGTTGTCCTCTACATTATATTGTATGGAATTGTCCTCTATATTATATTGTATGGAGTTGTCCTCTACATTATATTGTATGGAGTTGTCCTCTACATTATATTGTATGGAACTGTCCTCTACATTATATTGTTTGGAACTGTCCTCTACATTATATTGCATGGAACTGTCCTCAACATTATATTGTATGGAACTGTCCTCTACATTGTATTGTATGGAACTGTCCTCTACATTATATTGTATGGAACTGTCCTCTACATTATATTGCATGGAACTGTCCTCTATATTATTTTGTTTGGAACTGCCCTCTACATTATATTGTTTGGAACTGTCCTCTACATTGTATTGTATGGAACTGTCCTCTACATTATATTGTATGGAACTGTCCTCTACATTATATTGTATGGAACTGCCCTCTATATTGTATGGAACTGGCCTATACATTGTATTGTATGGAACTGTCCTCTACATTGTATTGTATGGAACTGTCCTCTACATTATATTGTATGGAACTGTCCTCTACATTATATTGTATGGAACTGTCCTCTACATTATATTGCATGGAACTGTCCTCTACATTTTATTGTATGGAACTGTCCTCTACATTATATTGTTTGGAACTGTCCTCTACATTATATTGCATGGAACTGTCCTCTATATTATTTTGTTTGGAACTGCCCTCTACATTATATTGTATGGAACTGTCCTCTACATTATATTGTTTGGAACCTTCCTCTACATTGTATTGTATGGAACTGTCCTCTACATTGTATGGTATAGAGTTGTCCTCTACATTATATTGTATGGAACTGTCCTCTACATTGTATTGTATGGAACTGTCCTCTACATTGTATTGTATGGAACTGTCCTCTACATTATATTGTATGGAACTGTCCTCTACATTGTATTGTATGGAACTGTCCTCTACATTGTATTGTATGGAACTGTCCTCTACATTATATTGTATGGAACTGTCCTCTACATTGTATTGTATGGAACTGTCCTCTACATTGTATTGTATGGAACTGTCCTCTACATTGTATTGTATGGAACTGTCCTCTACATTATATTGTATGGAACTGCCCTCTACATTATATTGTTTGGAACTGTCCTCTACATTATAGTGTATGGAACTGTCATCTACATTATATTGTATGGAACTGCCCTCTATATTGTATGGAACTGGCCTATACATTGTATTGTATGGAACTGTCCTCTACATTATATTGTATGGAACTGTCCTCTACATTATATTGTATTGAACTGTCCTCTACATTTTATTGTATGGAACTGTCCTCTACATTGTATTGTATGGAACTGTCCTCTACATTATATTGTATGGAGTTGTCCTCTACATTATATTGTATGGAGTTGTCCTCTACATTGTATTGTATGGAACTGTCCTCTACATTATATTGTATGGAACTGTCCTCTACATTGTATGTTACAGAGTTGTCCTCTACATTATATTGTATGGAATTGTCCTCTACATTATATTGTATGGAGTTGTCCTCTACATTATATTGTATGGAACTGTCCTCTACATTATATTGCATGGAACTGTCCTCAACATTATATTGTATGGAACTGTCCTCTACATTGTATTGTATGGAACTGTGCTCTACATTGTATTGTATGGAACTGTCCTCTACATTATATTGTATGGAACTGTCCTCTACATTATATTGTTTGGAACTGTCCTCTACATTATATTGCATGGAACTGTCCTCTATATTATTTTGTTTGGAACTGTCCTCTACATTATATTGTATGGAACTGTCCTCTACATTGTATTGTATGGAACTGTCCTCTACATTATATTGTATGGAACTGTCCTCTACATTATATTGTATGGAACTGCCCTCTATATTGTATGGAACTGGCCTATACATTGTATTGTATGGAACTGTCCTCTACATTGTATTGTATGGAACTGTCCTCTACATTATATTGCATGGAACTGTCCTCTACATTTTATTGTATGGAACTGTCCTCTACATTATATTGTTTGGAACTGTCCTCTACATTATATTGCATGGAACTGTCCTCTATATTATTTTGTTTGGAACTGCCCTCTACATTATATTGTATGGAACTGTCCTCTACATTATATTGTTTGGAACCTTCCTCTACATTGTATTGTATGGAACTGTCCTCTACATTATATTGTATGGAACTGTCCTCTACATTGTATGTTATAGAGTTGTCCTCTACATTATATTGTATGGAACTGTCCTCTACATTGTATTGTATGGAACTGTCCTCTACATTGTATTGTATGGAACTGTCCTCTACATTATATTGTATGGAACTGTCCTCTACATTGTATGTTACAGAGTTGTCCTCTACATTATATTGTATGGAATTGTCCTCTATATTATATTGTATGGAGTTGTCCTCTACATTATATTGTATGGAGTTGTCCTCTACATTATATTGTATGGAACTGTCCTCTACATTATATTGTTTGGAACTGTCCTCTACATTGTATGGTATGGAACTGTCCTCTACATTGTATTGTATGGAACTGTCCTCTACATTATATGGTATAGAGTTGTCCTCTACATTATATTGTATGGAACTGTCCTCTACATTATATTGTATGGAGCTGTCCTCTACATTATATTGTATGGAGCTGCCCTCTACATTATATTGTTTGGAACTGTCCTCTACATTATAGTGTATGGAACTGTCATCTACATTATATTGTATGGAGCTGTCCTCTACATTATATTGTATGGAACTGCCCTCTACATTATATTGTTTGGAACTGTCCTCTACATTATAGTGTATGGAACTGTCATCTACATTATATTGTATGGAGCTGTCCTCTACATTATATTGTATGGAACTGCCCTCTACATTATATTGTTTGGAACTGTCCTCTACATTATAGTGTATGGAACTGTCATCTACATTATATTGTATGGAACTGCCTCTACATTATATTGTATGGAGCTGTCCTCTACATTATATTGTATGGAACTGCCCTCTACATTATATTGTTTGGAACTGTCCTCTACATTATAGTGTATGGAACTGTCATCTACATTATATTGTATGGAGCTGTCCTCTACATTGTATTGTATGGAACTGTCCTCTACATTATATTGTATGGAATTGTCCTCTATATTATATTGTATGTAACAGAAACAACGAATTATGCACATATTTATAAAACAAATACACAAACATTGCAAATTAATATGCCTATGCTTTATGTTAGATATGTATTAAAGTGTTGATCAGTCTCTTTTTTAAATTTTTTACTAACAAACTAAACCAAACAATTGTCACAAGGTGCGGTTCTGCCGGCTGACCACACACAAATCGTCAATGTGAGGAGCTATATTGCATTGTGAGGAAGGTCTTGTAATAGTCTGGCAGTCCAGAAGATGTCCCTGCACACCTAATAATATCTATTTTTTTTACAATGTATCTTTATAAACAAATGAACATACTTTACATCACTGAAAATGCCCTTCATAAATAAACTGCCGTCATTGCCAGCAAGACATTAGCTACATGTTCATATTCAATATACAGTTGACTGGATCTCAATGAAGACGCAAACTTTGGGTCTAAGGTAAACATTTCTCTTCATCTGGCGAAACCTCAACACTTTGACCTCCATTGAAGGCGTGACGTTGTCAGAGAGATAGTTAGATATGAAATGGAAAGGAGGCAGCGATCTAAATTACTTCAGTGTCACAAAGTCATCTACCTAGTTGTCGCATGCTGCCGAAGGCTAAGGATAGTCCTTCAAAAGTCAAGGTATGTAAATCCTATACCGACTGTTGCCCGACTCGGGCTGCCACGTGCAGCATGATGGAATATGTATTGTAGTGATACTTACTATATGAGCTATATTACAATTCACACCAGTTGGGTTAGCCCTATAGGCGCAACGCGTAGCATGGCCATGTAACTTTCATTCGAAAGACCCGGGTTCGCTTCCAACTCTGTCCGTTTGCTACTGTACTTTATTTTGAGTGAGGTGTGTTTGGGTGAACTTTGTCAGTTAATTGTGTGTTGATAATCAAATAGGATGTTGTCAAAGGGGTTCTGTCTGGAGGGAACAGTGGATGAGAAACAGCAGAAAAGACCTTGTCATTTTGTCCCGACAGATCACACATCAGCACTCCCGGTGCCGACCTCGATTTGTCTAGGACATTTTACAACTGACACCCATCAATACTGAACTCTTATGAAAATGAACGGTGGCAAAAAGAAGTAAGTGACTTAAATGCTATAAATGTTATAGATATTTCTTAACAAAGTGAACATGTTTGTCTTGTAACTATTTCAAAGTAAATAGCATTTTGTAGAATAAATGTCATTTTCATGCGTAAAGTAGGACAACATTTGTGAATGGTTGGGCATTAGTCTTTACATGATTAACAAACTGTGTGACTTCTTTCAATGCAAATATTTATTGCAGTGATTGTTTTTGCCAACCAGTTAATAGGCTTTAGTACCCTCCTCGATCTCTGCAATTCTTGTTTAAGGCATAAGAAATGGAGAGAAAAGTTTAACATCAATAACAGCCATTTATTATTGAGCTAACAGCCCCAATGGCTAACATCACTGTTATTGTACACAGGCGTAGATCATTTCCAAGGTAGCCTGTAATATTGTTTGAAACTATATTCTACATTATATTGTATGGTACTGTCCTCTACAATACATTGTATGGAACTGTCCTCTACATTGTATTGTATGGAACTGTCCTCTACATTATATTGTGTGGAGTTGTCCTCTACATTATATTGTATGGAACTGTCATCTACATTATATTGTATGGAGTTGTCCTCTACATTATATTGTATGGAACTGTCCTCTGCATTATATTGTATGGAGTTATCCTCTACATTATATTGTATGGAACTGTCCTCTACATTATATTGTATGGAACTGTCCTCTACATTATATTGTATGGAACTGTCCTCTACATTATATTGTATGGAACTGTCCTCTACATTATATTGTATGGAACTGTCCTCTACATTATATTGTATGGAACTGTCTTCTACATTATATTGTGTGGAGTTATCCTCTACATTATATTGCATGGAACTGTCCTCTACATTATATTGTATGGAACTGTCCTCTACATTATATTGTATGGCATTTACCTCCAAAATAGTTGTTTTCCTGTGATAATCTGAAAAAAGAAATGTACTATATCACAACCAATAGAATATCAATCCACATCAGTGAATGAATACCATGCTGTCTAATGTTGTATTGACCAGTATAATACTGATCTAATGTTGTCCTAATGTTGTGGTATTGAGCAATATAATATTGATGTAATGTTGTCCTAATGTTGTGGTATTGACCAGTATAATATTGATGTAATGTTGTCTTAATGTTGTGGTATTGGCCAGTATAATACTGATCTAATATTGTCCTAATGTTGTGGTATTGAGCAGTATAATATTGATGTAATGTTGTCCTAATGTTGAGGTATTGACCAGTATAATATTGATGTAAAGTTGTCCTAATGTTGTGGTGTTGGCCAGTATAATACTGATCTAATATTGTCCTAATGTTGTGGTATTGACCAGTAAATTAGGTTAGCTGATGCTCAGTGTGAACGACCTAGATTTGATCTGTCCGTTTACTCATCTATCTTTCATGAGATCAACTCCATCATGCTCCAACATTTCAACTGGATGTATTTAAAGTCAATGTCATCTGCTATTTCTACAAATGAAAATTAATTGGTTCATTCTCATTCTTCTGTTCTGTCGTTGTTCTAGAATTCTAGTTATTTTAGGTAGAGCAGTTAGTATTGGGTTCTAAATATTTTTTTTATTGTACACACTGAACTGACTATTAAACTGCCCTTTCTCCCTGTGAACAGTGCCATTGTTTATCCATTGAGTTAGGAAGAAATAGATAGCTGATAAGCTGTCAGTCAGATAGCAGTAGAGAGGTGATAAGCTTTCTGTTTGAAGTTCATGAAAGTCATTGAGTAAAGCACTATCATTGTCATAAACGATGTTTCAGCCTGAGTATAGCATGATTCATGTTCCAGGACTGATGCTTTTGTTCTGTTTGTGTTCTTTGACGCATGCTTCTATAAATGCGTCTAAATATGTTACATTTAAACGTGTTAACCCTCGCAAGGCTGCAGGCCCAGACGGCATCCACAGCCGCGCCCTCAGAGCATGCGCAGACCAGCTGGCCGGTGTGTTTACGGACATATTCAATCAATCCCTATACCAGTCTGCTGTTCCCACATGCTTCAAGAGGGCCACCATTGTTCCTGTTCCCAAGAAAGCTATGGTAACTGAGCTAAACGACTACCGCCCCGTAGCACTCACATCCGTCATCATGAAGTGCTTTGAGAGACTAGTCAAGGACCATATCACCTCCACCCTACCTGACACCCTAGACCCACTCCAATTTGCTTACCGCCCAAATAGGTCCACAGACGATGCAATCTCAACCACACTGCACACTGCCCTAACCCATCTGGACAAGAGGAATACCTATGTGACAATGCTGTTCATCGACTACAGCTCGGCATTCAACACCATAGTACCCTCCAAGCTCGTCATCAAGCTCGAGACCCTGGGTCTCGACCCCGCCCTGCGCAACTGGGTACTGGACTTCCTGACGGGCCGCCCCCGGTGGTGAGGGTAGGCAACAACATCTCCACCCCGCTGATCCTCAACACTGGGGCCCCACAAGGGTGCGTTCTGAGCCCTCTCCTGTACTCCCTGTTCACCCATGACTGCGTGGCCACGCACGCCTCCAACTCAATCATCAAGTTTGCGGACGACACAACAGTGGTAGGCTTGATTACCAACAACGACGAGACGGCCTACAGGGAGGAGGTGAGGGCCCTCGGAGTGTGGTGTCAGGAAAATAACCTCACACTCAACGTCAACAAAACTAAGGAGATGATTGTGGACTTCAGGAAACAGCAGAGGGAACACCCCCCTATCCACATCGATGGAACAGTAGTGGAGAGGGTAGCAAGTTTTAAGTTCCTCGGCATACACATCACAGACAAACTGAATTGGTCCACTCACACAGACAGCATCGTGAAGAAGGGGCAGCAGCGTCTCTTCAACCTCAGGAGGCTGAAGAAATTCGGCTTGTCATCAAAAGCACTCACAAACTTCTACAGATGCACAATCGAGAGCATCCTGGCGGGCTGTATCACCGCCTGGTACGGCAACTGCTCCGCCCACAACCGTAAGGCTCCCCAGAGGGTAGTGAGGTCTGCACAACGCATCACCGGGGCAAACTACCTGCCCTCCGGGACAACTACACCACCCAATGTTACAGGAAGGCCATAAAGATCATCAAGGACATCAACCACCCGAGCCACTGCCTGTTCACCCCGCTATCATCCAGAAGGCAAGGTCAGTACAGAGCTGCATCAAAGCTGGGACCGAGAGACTGAAAAACAGCTTCTATCTCAAGGCCATCAGACTGTTAAACAGCCACCACTAACATTGAGTGGCTGCTGCCAACACACTGACACTGACACTGACTCAACTCCAGCCACTTTAATAATGGGAATTAATGGGAAATGATGTAAATATATCACTAGCCACTTTAAACAATGCTACCTTATATAATGTTACTTACCCTACATTATTCATCTCATATGCATACGTATATACTGTACTCTATATCATCGACTGCATCCTTATGTAATACATGTATCACTAGCCACTTTAACTATGCCACTTTGTTTACATACTCATCTCATATGTATATACTGTACTCGATACTATCTACTGTATCTTGCCTATGCTGCTCTGTACCATCACTCACTCATATATCTTTATGTACATATTCTTTATCCCCTTACACTGTGTATAAGACAGTAGTTTTGGAATTGTTAGTTAGATTACTTGTTGGTTATTACTGCATTGTCGGAACTAGAAGCACAAGCATTTCGCTACACTCGCATTAACATCTGCTAACCATGTGTATGTGACAAATAAAATTTGATTTGATTTGAGATCCAGACTTGTTTCAAACCTTACAATATATATTCATGCCATTTTAATTTACATTAATGTTCATTATAATATATCACAGGAACAAGAGTTAACAGAAGTAGGATTTGTGGATGTCAAATTGAGCTATTGTTTTGGGGAATTCAGCCTGTTATGCCTGTAGATGTTCCATAGGTGGCAATGGAGGTAGGAAGAGAGCACTGCGAAATGGAGAAACATGGAGAAAACAACAGAAAGTATAGTTCAACATTTTATTGAGAGGGTGTACACTGTGCCTGTCTTTCTATCCACTCAGTAGTAATGTTAGTGACTGTGTCTATACACTCAGTAGTAAAGTTAGTGACTGTGTCTATTAACTCAGTAGTAATGTTAGTGACTGTGTCTATTAACTCAGTAGTAATGTTAGTGACTGTGTCTATACACTCAGTAGTAAAGTTAGTGACTGTGTCTATTAACTCAGTAGTAATGTTAGTGACTGTGTCTATTAACTCAGTAGTAATGTTGGTGACTGTGTCTATTAACTCAGTAGTAATGTTAGTGACTGTGTCTATCCCCTCAGTAGTAAAGTTAGTGACTGTGTCTATTAACTCAGTAGTAATGTTAGTGACTGTGTCTATTAACTCAGTAGTAATGTTAGTGACTGTGTCTATTAACTCAGTAGTAAAGTTAGTGACTGTGTCTATTAACTCAGTAGTAATGTTATTGACTGTGTCTATTAACTCAGTAGTAATGTTAGTGACTGTGTCTATCCACTCAGTAGTAATGTAGGTGACTGTGTCTATCCACTCAGTAGTAAAGTTAGTGACTGTGTCTATTAACTCAGTAGTAATGTTAGTGACTGTGTCTATCCACTCAGTAGTAATGTTAGTGACTGTGTCTATTAACTCAGTAGTAATGTTAGTGACTGTGTCTATCCACTCAGTAGTAATGTTAATGACTGTGTCTATACACTCAGTAGTTTATGACTGTATTATTGACTTAGAAATGTTTTGTTTTAACTCCATGTGTAATGTTAGTGACTGCTTTGCTTTATCTTAAGGTCAATTGTAAATGAAAATTGTCTTCTCAAGTAATGTTAGTCTGGTTAAATAAAGGTGAAATAAAAAAATAAATAAAAATGTTAGTGACTGTGTCTATACACTCAGTAGTAATGTTAGTGACTGTGTCTATTAACTCAGTAGTAATGTTGGTGACTGTGTCTATCCACTCAGTAGTAATGTTAGTGACTGTGTCTAACTCTGTAGTAATGTTAGTGACTGTGTCTATCCACTCAGTAGTAATGCTAGTGACTGTGTCTATTAACTCAGTAGAAATGTTAGTGACTGTGTCTATTAACTCAGTAGTAATGTTAGTGACTGTGTCTTAACTCAGTAGAAATGTTAGTGACTGTGTCTATCCACTCAGTAGTAATGTTAGTGACTGTGTCTAACTCTGTAGTAATGTTAGTGACTGTGTCTATCCACTCAGTAGTAATGCTAGTGACTGTGTCTATTAACTCAGTAGAAATGTTAGTGACTGTGTCTATTAACTCAGTAGTAATGTTAGTGACTGTGTCTTAACTCAGTAGTAATGTTAATGACTGTCTATACACTCAGTAGTAATGTTAGTGACTGTGCCTATTAACTCAGTAGTAATGTTGGTGACTGTGTCTATTAACTCAGTAGTAATGTTAGTGACTGTGTCTATTAACTCAGTAGTAATGTTGGTGACTGTGTCTATTAACTCAGTAGTAATGTTAGTGACTGTGTCTATCCACTCAGTAGTAATGTTAGTGACTGTGTCTATCCACTCAGTAGTAATGTTAGTGACTGTGTCTATTAACTCAGTAGTAATGTTAGTGACTGTGTCTATTAACTCAGTAGTAATGTTAGTGACTGTGTCTATCCACTCAGTAGTAATGTTGGTGACTGTGTCTATCCACTCAGTAGTAAAGTTAGTGACTGTGTCTATTAACTCAGTAGTAATGTTGGTGACTGTGTCTATCCCCTCAGTGGTAATGTTAGTGACTGTGTCTATTAACTCAGTAGTAATGTTAGTGACTGTGTCTATCCACTCAGTAGTAATGTTAGTGACTGTGTCTATTAACTCAGTAGTAATGTTGGTGACTGTGTCTATCCACTCAATAGTAATGTTGGTGACTGTGTCTATTAACTCAGTAGTAATGTTGGTGACTGTGTCTATTAACTCAGTAGTAATGTTAGTGACTGTGTCTATTAACTCAGTAGTAATGTTAGTGACTGTGTCTATCCACTCAGTAGTAATGTTAGTGACTGTGTCTATTAACTCAGTAGTAATGTTAGTGACTGTGTCTATCCACTCAGTAGTAATGTTGGTGACTGTGTCTATTAACTCAGTAGTAATGTTAGTGACTGTGTCTATTAACTCAGTAGTAATGTTAGTGACTGTGTCTATAACGGTTTTCAGTAGTACTGTTAGTGACTGTGTCCATCCATGTTTCAGTAGTAATGTTGGTGACTGTGTCTATTAACTCAGTAGTAATGTTATTGACTGTGTCTATTAACTCAGTAGTAATGTTAGTGACTGTGTCTATTAACTCAGTAGTAATGTTAGTGACTGTGTCTATCCCCTCAGTAGTAATGTTAGTGACTGTGTCTATCCACTCAGTAGTAATGTTAGTGACTGTGTCTATCCACTCAGTAGTAATGTTCACATCGTATATAGACTTGTTTATACTGTATTATTGACTGTATGTTTGTTTTACTCCATGTGTAACTCTGTGTCGTTGTATGTGTCGAACTGCTTTGCTTTATCTTGGCCAGGTCGCAATTGTAACTCAGTAGTAATGCTAGTGACTGTGTCTATTAACTCTGTAGTAATGTTGGTGACTGTGTCTATTAACTCTGTAGTAATGTTAGTGACTGTGTCTATTAACTCAGTTGTAATGTTATTGACTGTGTCTATTAACTCAGTAGTAATGTTGGTGACTGTGTCTATCCACTCAGTAGTACTGTTAGTGACTGTGTCCATCCACTCAGTAGTAATGTTGGTGACTGTGTCTATTAACTCAGTAGTAATGTTAATGACTGTGTCTATCCACTCAGTAGTAATGTTAGTGACTGTGTCTATTAACTCAGTAGTAATGTTAATGACTGTGTCTATCCACTCAGTAGTAATGTTAGTGACTGTGTCTATTAACTCTAGTAATATTAGTGACTGTGTCTATTAACTCTGTAATAATGTTAGTGACTGTGTCTATTAACTCAATAGTAATGTTAGTGACTGTGTCTATTAACTCAATAGTAATGTTAATGACTGTGTCTATCCACTCAGTAGTAATTTTAGTGACTGTGTCTAACTTTGTAGTAATGATAGTGACTGTGTATATTAACTCTGTAGTAATGTTAGTGATTGTGTCTATTAACTCTGTAGTAATGTTAGTGACTGTGTCTATCAACTTTGTAGTAATGTTAGTAACTGTGTCTATTAACTCAGTAGTAATGTTAGTGACTGTGTCTATTAACTCAATAGTAATGTTAGTGACTGTGTCAATTAACTCAGTAGTAATTTTAGTGACTGTGTATAACTTTGTAGTAATGTTCATGACTGTGTCTATTAACTCAGTAGTAATGTTTGTGACTGTGTCTATTAACTCATTAGTAATGTTAATGACTGTGTCTATCCACTCAGTAGTAATTTTAGTGACTGTGTCTATTAACTCAGTAGTAATGTTAGTGACTGTGTCTATTAACTCTGTAGTAATGTTAATGACTGTGTCTATCCACTCAGTAGTAATTTTGGTGACTGTCTCTATTAACTCAGTAGTAATGTTAGTGACTGTGTGTATGAACTCAGTAGTAATGTTAGTGACTGTGTCTAACTTTGTAGTATTGTTAGTGAATGTGTCTATTAACTTTGTAGTAATGTTAGTGACTGTGTCTATTAACTCAGTAGTAATGTTAGTGATTGTGTCTATCCACTCAGTATTAATGTTAGTGACTGTGTCTATTAACTCAGTAGTAATGTTAGTGACTGTGTCTATCCACTCAGTAGTAATGTTAGTGACTGTGTCTATCCACTCAGTAGTAATGTTAGTGACTGTGTCTATCCACTCAGTAGTAATGTTAGTGACTGTGTCTATTAACTCAGTAGTAATGTTAGTGACTGTGTCTATTAACTCAGTAATGTTAGTGACTGTGTCCATCCACTCAGTAGTAATGTTGGTGACTGTGTCTATTAACTCAGTAGTAATGTTAGTGACTGTGTCTATTAACTCAGTAGTAATGTTAGTGACTATGTCTATCCACTCAGTAGTAATGTTAGTGACTGTGTCTATTAACTCAGTAGTAATGTTAGTGACTGTGTCTATTAACTCAGTAGTAATGTTAGTGACTGTGTCAATTAACTCAGTAGTAATGTTAGTGACTGTGCCTATTAACTCAGTAGTAATGTTTGTGACTGTCTATTATCTCAGTAGTAATGTTTGTGACTGTGTCTATTAACTCAGTAGTAATGTTAGTGACTGTGTCTTAACTCAGTAGTAATGTTAGTTACTGTGTCTATTAACTCAGTAGTAATGTTAGTGACTGTGTCTGTTAACGCAGTAGTAATGTTGGTGACTGTGTCTATTAACTCAGTAGTAATGTTAGTGACTGTGTCTATTAACTCAGTAGTAATGTTAGTGACTGTGTCTATTAACTCAGTAGTAATGTTAGTGACTGTGTCTATTAACGCATTAGTAATGTTAGTGACTGTGTCAATTTACTCCGTAGTAATGTTAGTGACTGTGTCTTATCTCAGTAGTAATGTTAGTGACTGTGTCTATTAACTCTGTAGTAATGTGAGTGACTGTGTCTATAACTCAGTAGTAATGTTAGTGACTGTGTCTATTAACTCAGTAGTAATGTTAGTGACTGGTCTATCCACTCAGTAGTAATGTTAGTTACTGTGTCTATCAACTCAGTAGTAATGTTAGTGACTGTGTCTATCCACTCAGTAGTAATGTTAGTGACACTAACTAGTATCCTTCACACTAACTGGTACCCTTCAACCATGGTGCAATATTATCATGCCCACTAACTAGTATCCTTCACACTAACTAGTACCATTCAACCATGGTGCAATATTATCATGCACACTAACTAGTATCCTTCACACTTACTAGTACCCTTCCAACATTGTGGCAACAGTTTGGGGAAGGCCCTTTCCTGTTTAAACATGACAACGACCCCATGCCCAAATCGAGGTCCATACAGAAATGTTTTGTCGAGATCGGTGTGGAAGAACTTGACTGACCTGCACAGAGCCCTGACCTCAACCCTATTAAACACCTTTGGGATGAATTGGAACGTCAACTGTGAGCCAGGCCTAATCGCCCAACATCAGTGCCCGACCTCACTAATACTGTTGTGGCTGAATGGAAGGAAGTCTGTGTTCTAACATCTAGTGGAAAGCCTTCCCGGGAGAGTGGAGGCTGTTATAGCAGCAATGTTCCAACATCTAGTGGAAAGCCAGAAGAGTGGAGGCTGTTTTAGCAGCAATGTTCCAACATCTAGTGGAAAGCCTTCCCAGAAGAGTGGAGGCTGTTATAACAGCAAAGGGGGACCAACTCCATATTAATGTCCATGATTTTGGAATGAGATGTTCCACGAGCAGGTGTCGACATACTTTTGGTCATGTAGTGTACTTTTTACCAAGGAACATACACTGAGTGTACAAAACATTAGCAACACCTTCCTAATATTGAGTTGCACCCCACCACCCTTTTGAACAGCCTCAATTTGTCGGTGCATGGACTCTACAAGGTGTCGAAAGCATTCCACAGGGATGCTGGCCCATGTTGACTCCAATGCTTCCCACAGTTGTGTTAAGATGGCTGGATGTCCTTTATGTGGTGGACCATTCTTGACACACACAGGAAGCTGTGGAACATGAAAAACCCAGCAGCATTGCGGTTCTTGACAGACTCAATCCAGTGCGCCTTGCACCTACTACCATACCCCGTTCAAAGACACTTCAATATTTTGTCTTGTCCATTCACCCTCTGAATGGCTCACATACACAATCCATGTCTCCATTGTCTCAAGGATTAAAAATGCTTCTTTAACCTGTCTCCTCCCCTTCATCTACACTGATTGAAGTGGATTTAACAGGTGAGATCAATAAGGGATCATAGCTTTCACCTGGATTCACCTGGTCAGTCATTCATGGAAAGAGCAGTGCATTCGGGAACGTATTCAGAACCCTTGACTTTTTACACATTATGTTACGTTAAAGCCTTATTCTAAAATTCATGAAATTGTTTTTTTTTACCTCATCAGTCTACACACAATACCTCATAATGACAAGAAAAAAACAGAAATATTACATTTACATAAGTATTCAGACCCTTTAATCAGTACTTTGTTGAAGCACCTTTGGCAGTGATTACAGCCTTGAGTCTTCTTGGCCATTATGCCACAAGCTTGGCACACTTGTATTTGGGTAGTTACCCCCACTCTTCTCTACAGATCCTCTCAAGCTCTGTCAGGTTGGATGGGGACCATCGCTGCATAGCTATTTTCAGGTCTCTCCAGAGACGTTTGATCCGGTTCAAGTCCAGGCTCTGGCTGGGCCACTCAAGGACATTAAGAGACTTGTCCCGAAGCCTCTCATGCATTGTCTTGGCTGTGTGCTAGGGTCGTTGTCCTGTTGGAAGGTGAACCTTTGCCCCAGAGGTCCTGAGCGCTCTGGAGCAGGTTTTCATCAAGGATTTCTCTGTACTTTTCTCCGTTTATCTTTCCCTCGATCCTGACCAGTCTCCCTGTCCCTGCCGCTGAAAAACACCCCCACAGCATTATGCTGCCACCACCAAGCTTCACCATAGCCAGGTTTCATCCAGACGTGACGCTTGGCATTCAGGCCAAAGAGTTCATTCTTGGTTTCATCAGACCAGATAATTGTATTTCTCATGATATGAGAGTCCTTTAGGTGCCTTTTGGCAAACACCAAGCTGGCTGCCATGTGTCTTTTACTGAGGAGTGGCTTCCGCATGACCACTCTACCATAAAGGCCTGATTGGTGAAATGCTGCAGAGATGATTGTCCTTCTGGAAGGTTCAACTTTTTTATATACATTTTATTTTTATTTTCCATCAACTTATCTTCAAAACACTCTCCTGCAACCCGCCTCACCAATTTATATTTATAAAAAAGTATTATTTACCTCAAATCTGTAATCCTCCAAGAAGCTAGCCAGAAACTCCAAGAAGCTAGCCTGAAACTAGCCAGAAGCTAATCCAGAAGCTAATTAGAAGCTAGTTCAGAAGCTAGTTAGCTTCTTTACTGGCAAATCGTTAGTATTCAGCTAACCACGATTTGTGGTCATCAGCTATCCTTTAGCTCGAAAATCTATCGGCAGTTCTGTACGGCGCAGCGCGGCTCGGAACAGAACATACCGGACCAATTTTTCTCTCCATGTCCCTGGATTTCGACTGCTCTCTGGACATTCATACCCGGATCTCACAGCTAGCTAGCTGCTATCCGTGTGACTATCGGCCTTCGTCGATTCCGGAGCAAACATCAATTATTCCGGAGCTAGCCAGCTCCGTCAATCACTCCTGAGTTCCATCAATCACTCCTGGGCTGCAGTCACCTATCCGGACCCGTTTTACTGCCTACGCGGAGCCCCACCGGGCCTTCACAACTGGACTGCCGACGTTATCTACCCGAAGGAGATCCGGCTGGCTCCTCCGTCGCGACGTTACCTGAACGCCCATCTGCGGCCTGTTAACCGTTAGCTGTCTTACCGGCTGCTATCTGAATAGACAATCGGACAATTTATTTATTTTTATTATTATTATGTTTTCTTCTTGGGCCTCTATAACTATATCTATTGTTTTTATTTTTGTTGTTGTTGTGTGATTTGGATTAATCCCCTCTACCACACGGAACCCCACTAATCTACTGACGGAACGCAAGAGGTGGCTAACAACAGACCTCCATCCTATGCTAGCTTGCTACCGATGGCCTGGCTAGCTGTCTAAATCGCCGTGACCCCCAACCAACCTCTCCACTCACTGGACCCTTTTGATCACTCGACTAAGCATGCCTCTCCTTAATGTCAATATGTCTTGTCCATTGCTGTTCTGGTTAGTGTTTATTGGCTTATTTCACGGTAGAGCCTCTAGTCCTGCTCACTATACCTTATCCAACCTATTAGTTCCACCACCCACACATGCAATGACATCTCCTGGTTTCAATGATGTTTCTAGAGACAATATCTCTCTCTTCATCACTCAATACCTAAGTTTACCTCCACTGTATTCACATACTACCATACCTTTGTCTGTACATTATACCTTGATGCTTTTTTACCGCCCCCAGAAACCTCCTTTTACTCTATGTTCCAGACGTTCTAGACGACCAATTCTCATAGCTTTTGGCCGTACCCTTATTCTAATCCTCCTATGTTCCTCTGGCGATGTAGAGGTGAATCCAGGCCCTGCAGTGCCTAGCTCCACTCCTATTCCCCAGGCGCTCTCTTTTGACAACTTCTGTAACCGTAATAGCCTTGGTTTCATGCATGTTAACATTAGAAGCCTCCTCCCTAAGTTTGTTCTATTCACTGCTTTAGCACACTCTGCCAACCCGGATGTTCTAGCTGTGTCTGAATCCTGGCTTAGGAAGACCACCAAAAATTCAGAAATTTTAATTCCAAACTACAACATTTTCAGACAAGATAGAACTGCCAAAGGGGGCGATGTTGCAATCTACTGCAAAGATAGCCTGCAGAGTTCTGTCCTACTATCCAGGTCTGTACCCAAACAATTTGAACTTCTACTTTTAAAAATCCACCTCTCTAAAAACAAGTCTCTCACCGTTGCCACCTGCTATAGACCACCCTCTGCCCCCAGCTGTGCTCTGGACACCATATGTGAACTGATTGCCCCCCATCTATCTTCAGAGTTCGTGCTGCTAGGTGACCTAAACTGGAACATGCTTAACACCCCAGCCATCCTACAATCTAAACTTGATGCCCTCAATCTCACACAAATGATCAATGAACCTACCAGGTACCTCCCCAAAGCCTTAAACACGGGCACCCTCATAGATATCATCCTAACCAACTTCCCCTCTAAGTACACCTCTGCTGTCTTCAACCAAGATCTCAGCGATCACTGCCTCATTGCCTGCATCTGTAATGGGTCAGACCTTCACTCATCACTGTAAAACGCTCCCTGAAACACTCTGCGAGCAGGCCTTTCTAATCGACCTGGCCGGGGTATCCTGGAAGGATATTGATCTCATCCAGTCAGTAGAGGATGCCTGGATATTTTTTAAAATGCCTTCCTAACCATCTTAAATAAACATGCCCCATTCAAGAAATTTAGAACCAGGAACAGATATAGCCCTTGGTTCTCCCCAGACCAGACTGCCCTTAACCAACACAAAAACATCCTATGGCGTTCTGCATTAGCATCGAACAGCCCCGTGATATGCAGCTGTTCAGGGAAGCTAGAAACCATTATACACAGGCAGTTAGAAAAGCCAAGGCTAGCTTTTTCAAGCAGAAATTTGCTTCCTGCAACACTAACTCAAAAAGTTCTGGGACACTGTAAAGTCCATGGAGAATAAGAACACCTCCTCCCAGCTGCCCACTGCACTGAAGATAGGAAACACTGTCACCACTGATAAATCTACCATAATTGAGAATTTCAATAAGCATTTTTCTACGGCTGGCCATGCTTTCCACCTGGCTACCCCTACCCCGGTCAACAGCACTGCACCCCCAACAGCAACTCGCCCAAGCCTTCCCCATTTCTCCTTCCCAAATCCATTCAGCTGATGTTCTGAAAGAGCTGCAAAATCTGGACCCCTACAAATCAGCCAGGCTAGACAATCTGGACCCTTTCTTTCTAAAATTATCTGCCAAAATTATTGCCACCCCTATTACTAGCCTGTTCAACCTCTCTTTCGTGTCGTCTGAGATTCCCAAAGATTGGAAAGCAGCTGCGGTCATCCCCCTCTTCAAAGGGGGACACACTCTTGACCCAAACTGCTACAGACCTATATCAATCCTACCGTGCCTTTCTAAGGTCTTCGAAAGCCAAGTCAACAAACTGATTACCGACCATTTCGAATCTCACCATACCTTCTCTGCTATGCAATCTGGTTTCAGAGCTGGTCATGGGTGCACCTCAGGCACGCTCAAGGTCCTAAATGATATCTTAACCGCCATCGATAAACATTACTGTGCAGCCTTATTCATTGATCTGGCCAAGGCTTTCGACTCTGTCAATCACCACATCCTCATCGGCAGACTCGACAGCCTTGGTTTCTCAAATGATTGCCTCGCCTGGTTCACCAACTACTTCTCTGATAGAGTTCAGTGTGTCAAATCAGAGGGTCTGCTGTCCGGACCTCTGGCAGTCTCTATGGGGGTGCCACAGGGTTCAATTCTTGGACCGACTCTCTTCTCTGTATACATCAATGAGGTCGCTCTTGCTGCTGGTGAGTCTCTGATCCACCTCTACGCAGACGACACCATTCTGTATACTTCCGGCCCTTCTTTGGACACTGTGTTAACAACCCTCCAGGCAAGCTTCAATGCCATACAACTCTCCTTCCGTGGCCTCCAATTGCTCTTAAATACAAGTAAAACTAAATGCATGCTCTTCAACCGATCGCTACCTGCACCTACCCGCCTGTCCAACATCACTACTCTGGACGGCTCTGACTTAGAATACGTGAACAACTACAAATACTTAGGTGTCTGGTTAGACTGTAAACTCTCCTTCCAGACCCATATCAAACATCTCCAATCCAAAGTTAAATCTAGAATTGGCTTCCTATTTCGCAACAAAGCATCCTTCACTCATGCTGCCAAACATACCCTTGTAAAACTGACCATCCTACCAATCCTCGACTTTGGCGATGTCATTTACAAAATAGCCTCCAATACCCTACTCAACAAATTGGATGCAGTCTATTACAGTGCAATCCGTTTTGTCAGCAAAGCCCCATATACTTACAGTACCCACCATTGCGACCTGTACGCTCTCGTTGGCTGGCCCTCGCTTCATACTCGTCGCCAAACCCACTGGCTCCATGTCATCTACAAGACCCTGCTAGGTAAAGTCCCCCCTTATCTCAGCTCGCTGGTCACCATAGCATCTCCCACCTGTAGCACACGCTCCAGCAGGTATATCTCTCTAGTCACCCCCAAAACCAATTCTTTCTTTGGCTGCCTCTCCTTCCAGTTCTCTGCTGCCAATGACTGGAACGAACTACAAAAATCTCTGAAACTGGAAACACTTATCTCCCTCACTAGCTTTAAGCACCAACTGTCAGAGCAGCTCACAGATTACTGCACCTGTACATAGCCCACCTATAATTTAGCCCAAACAACTACCTCTTTCCCAACTGTATTTAATTTAAATTGATTTATTTATTTTGCTCCTTTGCACCCCATTATTTTTATTTCTACTTTGCACATTCTTCCATTGCAAAACTACCATTCCAGTGTTTTACTTGCTATATTGTATTTACTTTGCCACCATGGCCTTTTTTACCTTTACCTCCCTTCTCACCTCATTTGCTCACATTGTATATAGACTTGTTTATACTGTATTATTGACTGTATGTTTGTTTTACTCCATGTGTAACTCTGTGTCGTTGTATCTGTCGAACTGCTTTGCTTTATCTTGGCCAGGTCGCAATTGTAAATGAGAACTTGTTCTCAACTTGCCTACCTGGTTAAATAAAGGTAAAATAAATAAATAAATAAATAAAAGAGGAACTCTTGAGCTCTTTCAGAGTGACCATCGCGTTCTTGGTCACCTCCCTGAACAAGACCCTTCTCCCACGATTGCTCAGTTTGGCCAGGCAGCCAGCTCTAGGAAGAGTCTTGGCGGTTCCAAACGTCTTCCATTTAAGAATGATGGAGAGCACTGTGTTCTTGGGGACCTTCAATGGTGCAGAAATGTTTTGGTACCCATCCCCAGATCTCTGCATCAACACAATCCTGTCTCGGAGCTTTACGGACAATGCCTTTTACCTCATGGCTTGGTGCGTGCTACGGGTGGGTGTTGTTATCGTTGAGATAAGGTGGAGCTTTACCTAGCATAGACTTATAGATGACCTGGAGCCAGTGGGTCTGGCGACAAATATGAGGCGAGTTGCGCAGTTTCTCAACTGGAGCTGTGCAGGCCGAGCGTGTCACTATAGTACACAAACAAAGCCAGCGCAGCACAGCTGGTAGAAGAAACAGCTTGAGTCGGACAATATGGATTGCGGATAACGTTGCGGATAATGTTCTGAATGACACAATTTACTGAGAGCATGTCCATTTCTAAAAATATGTATTTGGGTGTTTTTGGAACTTGTTCATGTCTTTTGTGTGCCTTGATACTGCAAAACGAGCAATGAGGAAGTGAAACGCGGTTGGGGTAAGTTTCTCAAAAACAAGCAAAATCACAAAATAAGTGTCTGGACCCTTCTAATAACATGCCAGTTATATTGAAAATAGAGATTTACTTCAGAAATAGGAAAATTCTCCTTTAAGGCAAACACGAGGGTGGTTGGCCGTATGACGCGAATGTCTAGCAACCCAAAAGTTGAGTGTTTGAATCTCATCATGGACAACTTTAGCATTTTAGCTAATTACCAACTTAGCTTGTTAGCTAACCCTTCCCATAATCTTAACAACATGGATGATGGACATCCACAAATTAATACATACCATATGAAACGCAACCTATCATCCTAAATGGAGTGCCTAACATTCACATACAGAATAATAGGAAATGTCATGAGATCAGGTTGCAGCCTGGAGCAGCTTACATTGTAGAATAATAGTGAAGACATCAAACTATGAAATAACACATATGGAATCATGTAGTAACCAAAAAAGTGTCAAACAAATCCAAATATGTTTTAGATTTTAGATTCTTCAAAGTAGCCACCATAGGTTTTGGCCTTTCTAGGGAGTTTTTCCTAGCCACCGTGGTTCTACACCTGCATTGCTTGCTGTTTGGGGTTTTAGGCTGGGTTTCTGTACAGCACTTTGAGATATCAGCTGATGTACGAAGGGCTATATAAATACATTTGATTTGATTTGATCCTCTGCAGCAGAGGTAACTCTGGGTATTCCTTTCCTGTGGCGGTCCTCATGAGAGCCAGTTTCATCATAGCGCTTGATGATTTTTGCCACTCCACTTGAAGAAACTTTTAAAGTTCTTCTTTTCCATTCGGCCATCAGATTTGCCACCAATGCTCTTTATAGTACACATCACTACACGCAATTCAACGGCTCAGACACGAGAGGTATGTGGCAGGGTCTACAGACATTCACGGACTACAAAAGACCAGTCCCGTCGCGGACCACGATGCCTTACTCCCAGACAGACTAAACAACTTTGCTCGCTTTGAGGACAATACAGTGCCACTGACACGTCCCGCTACCAAAACCTGCTGGCTCTCCTTCACTGCAGCCGACATGAGTAAAACATTTCGTGTCAACCCTCGCAAGGCTGTCGGCCCAGACGGCATCCCCGGCCGCGTCCTCAGAGCATGCGCAGACCAGTTGGCTGGTGTGTTTACAGACATATTCAATCAATCCTTATCCCAGTCTGCAGTTCCCACATGCTTCAAGAGGGCAACCATTGTTCCTGTTCCCACGAAAGCTAAGGTAACTGAGCTAAATGACTACTGTAGCACTTACTTACGTCATCATGAAGTGCTTTGAAAGACAAGTCAAAGGCCACAACTCCTCCGCCCTAGCTGATACCCTAGACCCACTCCAATTTGCTTTCCGCCCCAATAGGTCCACTGACGATGCAATCTCCATCACACTGCACACTGCCCTATCCCATCTGGGCAAGAGGAATACCTATGTAAGAATGCTGTTCATCGACTACAGCTCAGTATTTAACACCATAGTACCCTCCAAACTCGTCATTAAACTCGAGACCCTGCGTCTCGACCCTGCCCTGTGTAACTTGGTCCTGGACTTTCTGACAGGCCGCCCCCAGGTGGTGAGGGTAGGAAACAACATCTCCACCCTGCTGATCCCCAACACTGGGGCCCCACAAGGGTGCATTCTCAGCCCTCTCCTGTACTCCCTGTTCACCATGACTGCGTGGCCATGCACGCTTCCAACTCAATCATCAAGTTTGCAGACGACACTACAGTGTTAGGCCTGGTTACCAACAACAATGAGACAGCCTACAGGGAGGAGGTGAGGGCCTTCAGAGTGTGATGTTAGGAAAATAACCTCTCACTCAATGTCAACAAAACAAAGGAGATGATCAACAGGACAGTAGTGGAGAAGGTGGAACGTTTTAAGTACACATCACGGACAAACTGAAATGGTCCACCCACACAGACAAAGTGCCTCAGGAGGTTGAAGAAATTTGGCTTGTCATCTAAAACACACAAACTTTTACAGATGCACAATCGAGAGCATCCTGTCGGGCTGTATCACCGCCTGGTACGGCAATTGCACCTTCCTCAACCGCAAAGCTCTCCAGAGGGTAGTGCGGTCTGCACAACGCATCACCGGGGGCAAACTACTACCCTCCACCCGATGTCACAGGAAGACCAAAAAGATCATCAAGGACAACAACCACCCGAGCCACTGCCTGTTCACCCCGCTATCATCCAGAAGGCGAGGTCAGTACAGGTGCATCAAAACAGGTACCGAGAGACTGAAAAACAACTTCTATCTCAAGGCCATCAGACTGTTATACAGCCATCACTAACATAGAGATGCTGCCAACATACAGACTCAAATCTCTGGCCACTTAAATAAACAGACTTAATAAAAGGTATCTATAGTCACCGTAAATAATGCCACTTTAATAATGTTTACATATCCTACATTACTCATCTCATATGTATATACTGTATTCTATACCATCTACTGCATCTTGCCTATGCCGTTCGGCCATCGCTCATTCATATATTTATATGTACATATTCTTATTCATCCCTTTACATTTGTGTGTATTTGTTAGATTACTTGTTAGATATTACTGCACTGTCGGAACTAGAAGCACAAGCATTTCGCTACACTCACATTAACATCTGCTAACCATGTGTATATGACCAATAAGATTTGATTTGATTTGACATTTTTCATTGACATTGGTGTCATATTGGCTTAGATATGAATATGGAGATTTGAATTTAACATTGCTTTTCAACTAGGGCGGTGGCGGTCCGGGAATTTTGTCAGTTGTTTATTGTCTTCCAAAAGACTGCAGGTCTCATTGTAATTGAACATGAATTAACATAAAATGTTTAGCATCTCCTGGCCTTCACGCATACAAGCTGCATACAAGTCGCTAATGCGTGCCTGTTGTGTATTGGTATTCTAGTTTGTCCCTTTAGGGCATCTGTAGCACCCCCCTTTTTACATACATTACTTGGAATGTTCTGTCCTGTGAAACGCAGTAAACACTGCCCATGTTAGTTTCTACTCCCGTCTCATGTCCTGTCCTTATATCAGTTGTATAAGTACAGTATAATGGTGTCGTAGGGGATGGATGATGTTTTATATGGTGCTAACCAACTGTGCTATTTTGTTCGTTTTTGTATGTTATTTGTAACTTATTTTTTAAACTTATTTTGTACTTTTACATTTTGTATTTAACCTTTATTTCACTAGGCAAGTCAGTTAAGATCAAATTCTTATTTACAATGACGGCCTCCCCCGGCCAAACCCGGACGACACTGGGCCAGTTGGTCGCCGCCCTATGGGACTCCCAATCATGGCTGGATGTGATACAGCCTGGATTTGAACCAGGGACTGTAGTAATGCCTCTTGCACTGAGATGCAGTGCTTTAGACTGCTGCGCCACTCGGGAGCCCAAAACATAATGTTGCTGCTACCATCTCTTATGACCGAAAATAACGAGTAAGAGAGGAAGGATATACTGCTTTCCTGGGAACAGGCCCAAATCCCTCTAATTTGCGTGAGGAAAAGACAGAAAAGGGGGCGGAGGTTAGGCATGTTAACATGTTTGACTGTAATGGGAAGAAAAACATTCAATCTACTGCTCAACCTAGTAACGCCTGAAAAACCGGGTGAGAAATCATATGAGGAAATTGTGGCTACCTTAAAAGTACATTATTCTCCCAAACCACTGATAATCGCAGAGAGATTCAGGTTTCAGAAAAATCAAGAGGGGGAGTCAATCTCACAGTTTGTGGCTGTATTGAAACGGTTATCTGAATACTGTGAATTTAGGCGATAAATGAGTGACACGATACGTCATTGGTTAGTGTGTGGCATGCGCAGCGAGGCAATTCAGGAATGCCTTTTAACTGAGAGTAACTTAACATTACAGAGAGCAATAGAAGTGAGTACATCAATGGAAATGGCAAATAAAGACACACAGTAGCTAAGTGCAACTACCCAAGTGCATAAGGTGTTTAAAAACAAGGCAGTAGGTGGCAAGCCATGCTATCACTGTGGGAAACCAGGTCACCAAGCAGAGGAGTGTTGGTGCAAAGACTTAGACTGCAGAAGTTGTGGGAAAAAGGGTCACATTGAACGTGCATGTAAAAACAAAAAGACACAATCAAACAAAAAGTACTGAACAAAGGAAAAGTGACTTCAGGGAGCACAAAAAGAAAGAGCATAAAATGGAGCACACAGAGGATGAACAAAGTGATACCTGTCTGAAGGGGAAGATTCTTTGCATGTTTTGTCCATTTCAGACAACGGATACGGATACTGGGTGAGACCGCTACTGGATGGAAACGCAGTATGCATGCAAGTGGACACTGGAGCACACTGGAGCAGCCATATATTTTCTGTCTGAGGCTGTATACAAGGAGAAACTACATCACCTTACCCTAAAGCCCATAAAGATGATGCTGAAAACATACACCGGTGAGATTGTTCCAGTGAGAGGAAGCTTGATTGTTACAGTGGAGCTCAACAAACAGAAGGTAAAGCTACCACTCTACATTGTGAAAGGCAACCATCCAGAATTGCTAGGACTCACATGGCTGGAAAAGATCAAACTAAACTGGCAGGAAATTCACATGGTTGCAGAAGAGGACAGAAACCTACAAGGGATATCGAGGAAACGCGGATGTGTTCAAAGGAGAACTTGGAGGTATGAAGGACATAACAGTTAAACTGACCGTGAAACCACACAGCAAGCCCAAATGCTTCAAAGCTAGACCAGTCCCATATGCCATAAAACCAGAGGTAAAGGTACCAGAGGCTTCCTTTTGGAATCACCTCAGCTCCGGCCTTGTTTCAGAGCGCTATGGACCAGATATTGAGCGGGCTCACTGGGGTCCAATGTTGCCTCGAGGATCTACTCGTCACCAGCAAAGACGAGCAGGAGCACCTGAGAAACCTGAACGCTACACTACAGAAACTGGAGGAGTATGGTCTGAGGGTCCGGAAGGACAAATGTGAGTTTTTACGGCCTTCTGTTGAGTACCTGGGCCATGTCATTGACAGTTAGGGGCTCCACAAGGCGCCCTCAAAGGTGAAGGCCGTCGCGGAAGCTCCATCCCCACAGAACGTGCGTCAGCTGAGATCATTCTTAGGATTACTGACGTACTACGCAAAGTTTGTGCTGAACCTCGCTAACATGTTAAAGCCATTGCGTGAACTTTTGAACAAAACCAAACAGTGGAAGTGGACTTAGCTCAGTCAGAGGCCCTAATCCTCCTCAACTTCTAATTACTTCCAATTACAGTTGGCATGTGATGCATCGCCTTATTGTGTTGGTGCTGTTGTCTCACACATCAGGTGAAGAAAGGCCAATTGCTTTCGCATCACGGACTTTAAGTGAAGCCGACAGTAATTATGCACAGGTAGGTAGAAGGTAGAAATCTTCTACTTCAAGCAAGTGATGAACGCCCCAGTTAGATCTGTCCATGTGAAAAAGTTCATCCACACTGATCCAGGGATGTCTGAAGTCGTGGACATTGTCACATGTGAAAAGGGGCTTTCGAGTCATAATACCGCCACCATTGAGAAGGCAGGTGCTTGAAGGACTCCATTCAGGGCACTGTGGCATGGTGAGAATGAAGGAGATTGCACGCAGCTAAAGGTAATGTCAGCCTATTAATTATATTAATTAATTAATTATATATACACTGCTCAAATGAATAAAGGGAACACTTAAACAACACAATGTAACTCCAAGTCAATCACACTTCTGTGAAATCAAACTGTCCACTTAGGAAGCAACACTGATTGACAATAAATTTCACATGCTGTTGTGCAAATGGAATAGACAACAGGTGGAAATTATAGGCAATTAGCAAGACACCCCCAATAAAGGAGTGGTTCTGCTGTTGGTGACTACAGACCACTTCTCAGTGCGTATGCTTCCTGGCTAATGTTTTGGTCACTTTTGAATGCTGGCGGTGCTTTCAGTCTAGTGGTAGCATAAGACGGAGTCTACAACCCACACAAGTGGCTCAGGTAGTGCAGCTCATCCAGGATGGAACATCAATGCGAGCTGTGGCAAGAAGGTTTGCTGTGTCTGTCAGTGTAGTGTCCAGAGCATGGAGGCACTACCAGGAGACAGGCCAGTACATCAGGAGATGTGGAGGAGGCCGTAGGAGGGCAACAACCCAGCAGCAGGACCGCTACCTTCGCCTTTGTGCAAGGAGGAGCAGGAGGAGCACTGCCAGAGCCCTGCAAAATGACCTCCAGCAGGCCACAAATGTGCATGTGTCTGCTCAAACGGTCAGAAACAGACTCCATGAGGGTGGTATGAGGGCCCGACGTCCACAGGTGGGGGTTGTGCTTACAGCCCAACACCATGCAGGACGTTTGGCATTTGCCAGAGAACACCAAGATTGGCAAATTCGCCACTGACGCCCTGTGCTATTTACAGATGAAAGCAGGTTCACACTGAGCACATGTGACAGACGTGACAGTCTGGAGACGCCGTGGAGAACGTTCTGCTGCTTGCAACAACCTCCAGCATGACCGGTTTGGTGGTGGGTCAGTCATGGTGTGGGGTGGCATTTCTTTGGGGGGCCGCACAGCCCTCCATATGCCCGCCAGAGGTTGCCTGACTGCCATTAGGTACCGGGGTGAGATCCTCAGACCCCTTGTGAGACCATATGCTGGTGCGGTTGGCCCTGGGTTCCTCCTAATGCAAGACAATGCTAGACCTCATGTGGCTGGAATGTGTCAGCCATTCCTGAAAGAGGAAGGCATTGATGCTATGGACTGGCCCACCCGTTCCCCAGACCTGAATCCAATTGAACACATCTCGGACATCATGTCTCGCTCCATCCACCAACGCCACATTGCACCACAGACTGTCCAGGAGTTGGCGGATGCTTTAGTCCAGGTCTGGGAGGAGATCCCTCAGGAGACCATCCGTCACCTCATCAGGAGCATGCCCAGGCGTTGTAGGGAGGTCATACAGGCACGTGGAGGCCACACACACTACTGAGCCTCATTTTGACTTGTTTTAAGGACATTACATCTAAGTTGGATCAGCCTGTAGTGTGGTTTTCCACTTTAATTTTGAGTGTGACTCCAAATCCAGACCTCCATGGGTTGATACATTTGATTTCCATTGATCATTTTGTGTGATTTTGTTGTCAACACATTCAACTATGTAAAGAAAAAAGTATTTAATAAAAATATTTCATTCATTCAGATCTAGGATGTGTTATTTTAGTGTTCCCTTTATTTTTTCGGAGCAGTGTATATATTTAAAATGCCTTATGACTAGGCTATTCAAAATCAAATACAGATGCACTATAATTGTGAGCGCACTCACATCCGTCATCATGAAGTGCTTTGAGAGACTAGTCAAGGACCATATCACCTCCACCCTACCTGACACCCTAGACCCACTCCGATTTGCTTACCGCCCAAATAGGTCCACAGACGATGCAATCTCAACCACACTGCACACTGCCCTAACCCATCTGGACAAGAGGAATACCTATGTGAGAATGCTGTTCATCGACTACAGCTCGGCATTCAACACCATAGTACCCTCCAAGCTCGTCATCAAGCTCGAGACCCTGGGTCTCGACCCCGCCCTGTGCAACTGGGTACTGGACTTCCTGACGGGCCGCCCCCAGGTGGTGAGGGTAGGCAACAACATCTCCTCCCCGCTGATCCTCAACACTGGGGCCCCACAAGGGTGCGTTCTGAGCCCTCTCCTGTACTCCCTGTTCACCCACGACTGCGTGGCCACTCACGCCTCCAACTCAATCTTCAAGTTTGCGGACGACACAACAGTGGCAGGCTTGATTACCAACAACGACGAGATGGCCTACAGGGAGGAGGTGAGGGCCCTCGGAGTGTGGTGTCAGGAAAATAACCTCACACTCAACGTCAACAAAACTAAGGAGATGATTGTGGACTTCAGGAAACAGCAGAGGGAACACCCCCCTATCCACATCGATGGAACAGTAGTGGAGAGGGTAGCAAGTTTTAAGTTCCTCGGCATACACATCACAGACAAACTGAATTGGTCCACTCACACAGACAGCATCGTGAAGAAGGCGCAGCAGCGCCTCTTCAACCTCAGGAGGCTGAAGAAATTCGGCTTGTCACCAAAAGCACTCACAAACTTCTACAGATGCACAATCGAGAGCATCCTGGCGGGCTGTATCACCGCCTGGTACGGCAACTGCTCCGCCCTCAACCGTAAGGCTCTCCAGAGGGTAGTGAGGTCTGCACAACGCATCACCGGGGACAAACTACCTGCCCTCCAGGACACCTACACCACCCGATGTTACAGGAAGGCCATAAAGATCATCAAGGACATCAACCACCGAGCCACTGCCTGTTCACCCCGCTATCATCCAGAAGGCGAGGTCAGTACAGGTGCATCAAAGCTGGGACCGAGAGACTGAAAAACAGCTTCTATCTCAAGGCCATCAGACTGTTAAACAGCCACCACTAACATTGAGTGGCTGCTGCCAACACACTGACAATGACACTGACTCAACTCCAGCCACTTTAATAATGGGAATTGATGGGAAATGATGTACATATATAAACAATGCTACCTTATATAATGTTACTTACCCTACATTATTCATCTCATATGCATACGTATATACTGTACTCTATATCATCGACTGCATCCTTATGTAATACATGTATCACTAGCCACTTTAACTATGCCACTTTGTTTACATACTCATCTCATATGTATATACTGTACTCGATACCATCTACTGTATCTTGCCTATGCTTCTCTGTACCATCACTCATTCATACATCCTTATGTACATATTCTTTATCCCCTTACACTGTGTATAAGACAGTAGTTTTGGAATTGTTAGTTAGATTACTTGTTGGTTATTACTGCATTGTCGGAACTAGAAGCACAAGCATTTCGCTACACTCACATTAACATCTGCTAACCATGTGTATGTGACAAATAAAATTTGATTTGATTTGATTTGATTTGTACTCTGTAAGCCGCCCTGTACATTCAATGAACCAACATCATCGCCCAGGCCTATACATTGTCTCCCAGACTCATGGATAGATATTTTACAACCTAACATAAGGTTACCAGTCCATCCAGTATGCATAATAATACAGTTCACAATCAAAGGCAATTCATGTGTTTAATGTTGGAGTATAGGCTAACTAGACCAATTATATACCAAAGACATCTTAAATCAGTTTGGTTTGATGTTTTTCTGCCGTGCGTAATATGTGCTATGTATTGTATAACAGCACAATCATTTTATTATACGCTCCTATATGTGTATGGGCTTTTTGAATTCATCATCACGGCAGAAAGCGCAGTACATTTCATTGTTTTAGGATATGAAACAACATCCACAAAAAACATGTTTTCAGTTTCAACTTGATGAACTTTCTTCAAATTCATAAATCACAGTGAGGTGAGTTTCAAAATTTTGATTCTGTTTTGATAAGTTTGATGTGATTTCAGATTGTATTTGCATTGATGTCTGAGTGGTTAAAGGGACAATATAGACCTGAGTACCAGACCATTAGGACCTGATGGAGGGACAATATAGACCTGAGTACCAGACCATTAGGACCTGATGGAGGGACAATATAGACCTGAGTACCAGACCATTAGGACCTGATGGGTGGACAATATAGACCTGAGTACCAGACCATTAGGACCTGATGGAGGGACAATATAGACCTGAGTACCAGACCATTAGGACCTGATGGAGGGACAATATAGACCTGAGTACCAGACCATTAGGACCTGATGGAGGGACAATAGAACCCTGAGTACCAGACCATTAGGACCTGATGGAGGGACAATAGAACCCTGAGTACCAGACCATTAGGACCTGATGGAGGGACAATAGAACCCTGAGTACCAGACCATTAGGACCTGATGGAGGGACAATAGAACCCTGAGTACCAGACCATTAGGAGCTGATGGAGGGACAATAGAACCCTGAGTACCAGACCATTAGGACCTGATGGAGGGACAATAGAACCCTGAGTACCAGACCATTAGGACCTGATGGAGGGACAATAGAACCCTGAGTACCAGACCATTAGGACCTGATGGAGGGACAATAGAACCCTGAGTACCAGACCATTAGGACCTGATGGAGGGACAATAGAACCCTGATTACCAGACCATTAGGACCTGATGGAGGGACAATAGAACCCTGAGTACCAGACCATTAGGACCTGATGGAGGGACCACAGAGACCTGAGTACCAGACCATTATTATTCATCTGTTATTTTACCAATTAAGCTAACTGAGAACAGGCTCTCATTTGCAGCAACAACCAGGGGAATAGTTACAGGTGAGAGGAGGGGGATGAATGAGCCAATTGTAAACTGGGGATTATTAGGTGACCATGATTGTTTGAGGGCCAGTTTGGGAATTTAGCCTGGACACCGGGGTTAACACCCCTACTCTTACGATAAGTGCAATGGGATCTTTACTGACCTCAGAGAGTCAGGAAACCCGTTTAACGTCCCATCCGAAAGACAGCACCCTACACTGCCCTGGGGCATTGGGGTATTTTTTTTTAGACCAGAGGAAAGAGTGCCTCCTACTGGCCCTCCAACACCACTTCCAGCAGCATCTGGTCTCCCATCCAGGAACTGACCAGGACCAACTCTGCTTAGCTTCAGAAGCAAGCCAGCAGTGGTATGTAAGGTGGTATGCTGCTGGCTAGGATCTGATGGAGGGACCATAGTGACCTGAGTACCACGCCATTAGTTTTAGCGAGTTGGGTACTACCATAAGAGCATATTACTGTGAGTTAACAGTCAGGTGGAATTTTACTGCCGTCATGACTCAGGACTGCCCGTGGCGGTAATATGGTCACCGCAACAGCCCTATCTTCAACTGCATAATGTGGTCTGTCTCAACGACAGACTGTTACAGGCTGGTGTATGGCTGATATATGGTTGTTACAGTCTGTTACAGTCTGTTACAGGCTGGAGTGTGTTGTCACTTAAAGCCGGGCTAATCCGTTAAGGGAGGATGAGTAGAAGATGGACGTGATGCCAGCTTGTTTCTGAGCTGAGGGCGTGGATGGAGCGGGGGTTGGGGTTGGGAAGGGAAGGACCGGGGAGGGGGTTTGGGCGGGGATGGAGGGGGGTTGTTTTTGGGCAGAGATGGGGGCGGGAGGCTCAAGCATTACACACCAGCTGGAGTTGGAATCCTGTGTGTGTTTGTGTGTGTGTGTGTGTGTGTGTGTGTCACTATGTGCATGCCTGTTATTGTATGTGTGTTATTCTATGTGAGAGACTATGGTGTATTCTTTCTGCACTGTAGCCCAGCTTGTAATCTGATGGGTTTGCACATGCCCAGCAGCTGTCATCTTCCAGCTCGTCACATTAAAGTAGCCCTGCTAACCCTAACCCTGTCACTATAAGCCTAACCCTGTCACTATAAGCCTAACCCTGTCACTATAACCTTAACCCTGTCACTATAACCCTAACCCTGTCACTATAACCCTAACCCTGTCACTATAACCCTAACCCTGTCACTATAAGCCTAACCCTGTCACTATAACCTTAACCCTGTCACTATAACCCCTAACCCTGTCACTATAACCTTAACCCTGTCACTATAACCCTACCCCTGTCACTATAACCCTGTCACTATATCCCTAACCCTGTCACTATAACCTAACCCTGTCACTATAACCCTGTCACTATAACCCTGTCACTATAACCTTAACCCTGTCACTATATCTCTAACCCTGTCACTATAACCCTAACCCTGTCACTATAACCCTGTCACTATATCCCTAACCCTGTCACTATATCCCTAACCCTGTCACTATAACCCCTAACCCTGTCACTATAAGCCTAACCCTGTCACTATAACCCCTAACCCTGTCACTATAACCATAACCCTGTCACTATAACCTAACCCTGTCACTATAACCCTAACCCTGTCACTATAACCTTAACCCTGTCACTATAACCCTGTCACTATATCTCTAACCCTGTCACTATAACCCTAACCCTGTCACTATAACCCTGTCACTATATCCCTAACCCTGTCACTATATCCCTAACCCTGTCACTATAACCCCTAACCCTGTCACTATAAGCCTAACCCTGTCACTATAACCTTAACCCTGTCACTATAACCCCTAACCCTGTCACTATAACCCCTAACCCTGTCACTATAACCCCTAACCCTGTCACTATAAGCCTAACCCTGTCACTATAACCTTAACCCTGTCACTATAAGCCTAACCCTGTCACTATATCCCTAACCCTGTCACTATAACCCTAACCCTGTCATTATAACCCTGTCACTAAACCCTGTCACTATAACCCTAACCCTGTCACTATATCCCTAACCCTGTGACTATAACCCTAACCCTGTCACTATAACCCTAACCCTGTCACTATAACCCTATCCCTGTCACTATAACCCCTAACCCTGTCACTATAACCCTAAACCTGTCACTATAACCCTAACCCTGTCACTATAACCCTAACCCTGTCACTATATCCCTAACCCTGTCACTATAACCCCTAAACCTGTCACTATAACGATAACCCTGTCACTATAACCCTAACCCTGTCACTATAACCCTAACCCTGTCACTATTACCCTGTCACTATAACCTTTACCCTGTCATTATAACCCTGTCACTATAACCCTAAACCTGTCACTATAACCCTGTCACTATAACCCTAACCCTGTCACTATAACCCTGTCACTATAACCCTGTCACTATAACCCTAACCCTGTCACGAAAACCCTAACCCTGTCACTATATCCCTAACCCTGAAACTATAACCCCTAACCCTGTCACTATAACCCTGTCACTATATCCCTAACCCTGTCACCATATCCGTAACCCTGTCACTATAACCCTAACCCTGTCACTATAACCCTAACCCTGTCAAAATATCCCTAACCCTGTCACTATATCTCTAACCCTGTCACTATAACCCTAACCCTGTCACTATAACCTTAACCCTGTCACTATAGCCCTAACCCTGTCACTATAACCCTAACCCTTTCATTATAACCCTATCCCTAACCCTGTCACTATAATTGCTAACCCTAACCCTGTCACGATAACCCTAACCCTGTCACTATAACCCTAAACCTGTCACTATATCCCTAACCCTGTCACTATAACCCTAACACTGTCACTATATCCCTAACCCTGTCACTATAACCCTAACCCTAACCCTAACCCTAACCCTGTCACTATAACCTAACCCTGTCACTATTACCCTGTCCTTGTCCCTGTCACTATATCCCTAACCCTGTCACTACAACCCTAACCCTGTCACTATATCCATAACCCTGTCAAACTAACCCTAACCTTGTCACTATAATCTAACCCTGTCACTATAACCCTAACCCTGTCACTATAACCCTAACCTTGTCACTATAACCCTGTCACTATAACACTGTCACTATAACCCTAACCCTAACCCTGTCACTATAACCCTTCCCTGTCACGATAATCCTAACCCTGTCAATATATTCCTAACCCTGTCACTATTTCTCTAACCCTGTCACTATAACCCTAACCCAGTCACTATAACCCTAACCCTGTCACTATATCCCTAACCCTGTCACTTTTACCCTAACCTGTCACTATAACCCTAACCCTGTCACTATAACCCTATCCCTGTCACTATATCTCTAACCCTGTCACTATAACCCTGTCCTTGTCCCTGTCACTATAACCCTAACCCTGTCACTATAGCCCTAACCCTGTCATTATAACCCTATCCCTAACCCTGTCACTATATTCCTAAACCTGTCACTATATCTCTAACCCTGTCACTGTAACCCTAACCCTAACCCTTTCACTATAACCCTAACCCTGTCACTATAGCCCTAACCCTGTCACTATAACCCTAACCCTGTCACTATAACCCTAACCCTGTCACTATATCCCTAACCCTGTCACTATAACCCTGTCCTTGTCCCTGTCACTATATCCCTAACCCTGTCACTACAACCCTAACCCTGTCACTATAACCCTAACCCTGTCACTGTAACCCTAAACCTGTCACTATATCCCTAACCCTGTCACTATAACCCTAACACTGTCACTATATCCCTAACCCTGTCACTATAACCCTAACCCTGTCACTATAACCCTAACCCTGTCACTATATCCCTAACCCTGTCACTATAACCCTAACCCTGTCACTATAACCCTAACCCTGTCACTATAACCCTAACCCTGTCACTATAACACTAACCCTGTCACTATAACCCTAACCTTGTCACTATAACCCTAACCCTGTCACTATAACCCTGTCACTATAACCCTAACCCTGTCACTATAACCCTAACCCTAACCCTGTCACTATAACCCTTCCCTGTCACGATAATCCTAACCCTGTCAATATATTCCTAACCCTGTCACTATATCTCTAACCCTGTCACTATAACCCTAACCCAGTCACTATAACCCTAACCCTGTCACTATATCCCTAACCCTGTCACTTTTACCCTAACCTGTCACTATAACCCTAACCCTGTCACTATAACCCTATCCCTGTCACTATATCTCTAACCCTGTCACTATAACCCTGTCCTTGTCCCTGTCACTATAACCCTAACCCTGTCACTATAGCCCTAACCCTGTCATTATAACCCTATCCCTAACCCTGTCACTATATTCCTAAACCTGTCACTATATCTCTAACCCTGTCTCTGTAACCCTAACCCTAACCCTTTCACTATAACCCTAACCCTGTCACTATAGCCCTAACCCTGTCACTATAACCCTAACCCTGTCACTATAACCCTAACCCTGTCACTATAACCCTAACCCTGTCACTATTACCCTGTCCTTGTCCCTGTCACTATATCCCTAACCCTGTCACTACAACCCTAACCCTGTCACTATATCCCTAACCCTGTCAAACTAACCCTAACCTTGTCACTATAATCTAACCCTGTCACTATAACCCTAACCCTGTCACTATAACCCTAACCTTGTCACTATAACCCTAACCCTGTCACTATAACCCTGTCACTATAGCCCTAACCCTGTCATTATAACCCTATCCCTAACCCTGTCACTATATTCCTAACCCTGTCACTATATCTCTAACCCTGTCACTATAACCCTAACCCAGTCACTATAACCCTAACCCTGTCACTATATCCCTAACCCTGTCACTTTTGCCCTAACCTGTCACTATAACCCTAACCCTGTCACTATAACCTTAACCCTGTCACTATATCCCTAACCCTGTCACTATAACCCTGTCCTTGTCCCTGTCACTATAACCCTAACCCTGTCACTATAGCCCTAACCCTGTCACTATATCCCTAACCCTTTCATTATAACCCTAACCCTGTCACTATAATTGCTAACCCTAACCCTGTCACTATAACCCTAACCCTAACCCTGTCACTATATCCCTAACCCTGTCACTATATCCCTAACCCTGTCACTATAACCCTAACCCTAACCCTGTCACTATAACCCTTCCCTGTCACGATAATCCTAACCCTGTCAATATATTCCTAACCCTGTCACTATATCTCTAACCCTGTCACTATAACCCTAACCCAGTCACTATAACCCTAACCCTGTCACTATATCCCTAACCCTGTCACTTTTACCCTAACCTGTCACTATAACCCTAACCCTGTCACTATAACCCTACCCTGTCACTATATCTCTAACCCTGTCACTATAACCCTGTCCTTGTCCCTGTCACTATAACCCTAACCCTGTCACTATAGCCCTAACCCTGTCATTATAACCCTAACCCTAACCCTGTCACTATATTCCTAAACCTGTCACTATATCTCTAACCCTGTCTCTGTAACCCTAACCCTAACCCTTTCACTATAACCCTAACCCTGTCACTATAGCCCTAACCCTGTCACTATAACCCTAACCCTGTCACTATAACCCTAACCCTGTCACTATAACCCTAACCCTGTCACTATTACCCTGTCCTTGTCCCTGTCACTATATCCCTAACCCTGTCACTACAACCCTAACCCTGTCACTATATCCCTAACCCTGTCACTAACCCTAACCTTGTCACTATAACTAACCCTGTCACTATAACCCTAACCCTGTCACTATAACCCTAACCTTGTCACTATAACCCTAACCCTGTCACTATAACCCTGTCACTATAGCCCTAACCCTGTCATTATAACCCTATCCCTAACCCTGTCACTATATTCCTAACCCTGTCACTATATCTCTAACCCTGTCACTATAACCCTAACCCTGTCACTATAACCCTAACCCTGTCACTATATCCCTAACCCTGTCACTATAACCTGTCACTATATCCCTAACCCTGTCACTATAACCCTGTCACTATATCCCTAACCCTGTCACTATAACCCTGTCCTTGTCCCTGTCACTATAACCCTAACCCTGTCACTATAACCCTAACCCTTTCATTATAACCCTATCCCTAACCCTGTCACTATAATTGCTAACCCTAACCCTGTCACTATAACCCTAACCCTATCACTATAACCCTAACCCTGTCACTATAACCCTAACCCTGTCACTATAACCCTAACCCTAACCCTGTCACTATAACCCTAACCCTGTCACTATAACCTAACCCTGTCACTATAACCCTAACCCTGTCACTATAACCCTGTCACTATAACCTAACCCTGTCACTATATCCCTAACCCTTTCACTATAACCCTGTCACTATAACCCTAACCCTAACACTGTCACTATAACCTAACCCTGTCACTATATCCCTAACCCTGTCACTATAACCCTGTCACTATAACCCTAACCCTAACCCTGTCACTATAACCCTGTCCCTGTCACGATAACCCTGTCAATATATTCCTAACCCTGTCACTATATCTCTAACCCTGTCACTATAACCCTAACCCTGTCACTATAACCCTAACCCTGTCACTATAGCCCTAACCCTGTCACTATATCTCTAACCCTGTCACTATAACCCTAACCCTGTCACTATAACTCTGTCCTTGTCCCTGTCACTACAACCCTAACCCTGTCACTATAACCCTAACCCTGTCACTATAACCCTAACCCTGTCACTATAACCCTAACCCTGTCACTATAACCCTAACCCTGTCACTATTACCCTGTCCTTGTCCCTGTCACTATATCCCTAACCCTGTCACTACAACCCTAACCCTGTCACTATATCCCTAACCCTGTCACTATATCCCTAACCCTGTCACTATAACCCTAACCCTGTCACTATATCCCTAACCCTGTCACTATATCCCTAACCCTGTCACTATAACCCTAACCCTGTCACTATAACCCTAACCCTGTCACTATATCTCTAACCCTGTCACTATAACCCTAACCCTGTCACTATAACCCTAACCCTGTCACTATAGCCCTAACCCTGTCACTATAACCCTAACCCTGTCACTATAACCCTAACCCTTTCATTATAACCCTATCCCTAACCCTGTCACTATAATTGCTAACCCTAACCCTGTCACTATAACCCTAACCCTGTCACTATAACCCTAACCCTGTCACTATATCCCTAACCCTGTCACTATAACCCTAACACTGTCACTATATCCCTAACCCTGTCACTATAACCCTAACCCTAACCCTAACCCTGTCACTATATCCCTAACCCTGTCACTATACCCTGTCCTTGTCCCTGTCACTATATCCCTAACCCTGTCACTACAACCCTAACCCTGTCACTATATCCATAACCCTGTCAAATTAACCCTAACCTTGTCACTATAATCTAACCCTGTCACTATAACCCTAACCCTGTCACTATAACCCTAACCTTGTCACTATAACCCTGTCACTATAACACTGTCACTATAACCCTAACCCTAACCCTGTCACTATAACCCTTCCCTGTCACGATAATCCTAACCCTGTCAATATATTCCTAACCCTGTCACTATTTCTCTAACCCTGTCACTATAACCCTAACCCAGTCACTATAACCCTAACCCTGTCACTATATCCCTAACCCTGTCACTTTTACCCTAACCTGTCACTATAACCCTAACCCTGTCACTATAACCCTATCCCTGTCACTATATCTCTAACCCTGTCACTATAACCCTGTCCTTGTCCCTGTCACTATAACCCTAACCCTGTCACTATAGCCCTAACCCTGTCATTATAACCCTATCCCTAACCCTGTCACTATATTCCTAAACCTGTCACTATATCTCTAACCCTGTCACTGTAACCCTAACCCTAACCCTTTCACTATAACCCTAACCCTGTCACTATAACCCTAACCCTGTCACTATAACCCTAACACTGTCACTATATCCCTAACCCTGTCACTATAACCCTAACCCTGTCACTATAACCCTAACCCTGTCACTATATCCCTAACCCTGTCACTATAACCCTAACCCTGTCACTATAACCCTAACCCTGTCACTATAACCCTAACCCTGTCACTATAACACTAACCCTGTCACTATAACCCTAACTTTGTCACTATAACCCTAACCCTGTCACTATAACCCTGTCACTATAACCCTAACCCTGTCACTATAACCCTAACCCTAACCCTGTCACTATAACCCTTCCCTGTCACGATAATCCTAACCCTGTCAATATATTCCTAACCCTGTCACTATATCTCTAACCCTGTCACTATAACCCTAACCCAGTCACTATAACCCTAACCCTGTCACTATATCCCTAACCCTGTCACTTTTACCCTAACCTGTCACTATAACCCTAACCCTGTCACTATAACCCTATCCCTGTCACTATATCTCTAACCCTGTCACTATAACCCTGTCCTTGTCCCTGTCACTATAACCCTAACCCTGTCACTATAGCCCTAACCCTGTCATTATAACCCTATCCCTAACCCTGTCACTATATTCCTAAACCTGTCACTATATCTCTAACCCTGTCACTGTAACCCTAACCCTAACCCTTTCACTATAACCCTAACCCTGTCACTATAGCCCTAACCCTGTCACTATAACCCTAACCCTGTCACTATAACCCTAACCCTGTCACTATAACCCTAACCCTGTCACTATTACCCTGTCCTTGTCCCTGTCACTATATCCCTAACCCTGTCACTACAACCCTAACCCTGTCACTATATCCCTAACCCTGTCAAACTAACCCTAACCTTGTCACTATAATCTAACCCTGTCACTATAACCCTAACCCTGTCACTATAACCCTAACCTTGTCACTATAACCCTAACCCTGTCACTATAACCCTGTCACTATAGCCCTAACCCTGTCATTATAACCCTATCCCTAACCCTGTCACTATATTCCTAACCCTGTCACTATATCTCTAACCCTGTCACTATAACCCTAACCCTAACCCTGTCACTATAACCCTAACCCTGTCACTATATCCCTAACCCTGTCACTTTTGCCCTAACCTGTCACTATAACCCTAACCCTGTCACTATAACCTTAACCCTGTCACTATATCCCTAACCCTGTCACTATAACCCTGTCCTTGTCCTGTCACTATAACCCTAACCCTGTCACTATAACCCTAACCCTGTCACTATATCCCTAACCCTGTCACTTTTACCCTAACCTGTCACTATAACCCTAACCCTGTCACTATAACCCTATCCCTGTCACTATATCCCTAACCCTGTCACTATATCCCTAACCCTGTCACTATAACCCTAACCCTGTCACTATAACCCTAACCCTGTCACTATAACCCTAACCCTGTCACTATAACCCTAACCCTGTCACTATTACCCTGTCCCTGTCCCTGTCACTATAACCCTAACCCTGTCACTATAACCCTGTCACTATAACCCTAACCCTGTCACTATAACCCTAACCCTGTCACTATAACCTAACCCTGTCACTATTACCCTGTCCCTGTCACTATATCCCTAACCCTGTCACTACAACCCTAACCCTGTCACTATATCCCTAACCCTGTCAAACTAACCCTAACCCTGTCACTATAACCCTAACCCTGTCACTATAACCCTAACCCTGTCACTATAACCCTGTCACTATAACCTAACCCTGTCACTATATCCCTAACCCTTTCACTATAACCCTGTCACTATAACCCTGTCCTTGTCCCTGTCACTATAACCCTAACCCTGTCACTATAGCCCTAACCCTGTCACTATAACCCTCACCCTATCACTATAACCCTAACCCTGTCACTATAACCCTGTCCCTGTCACAATAACCCTAACCCTGTCACTATATCCCTAACCCTGTCACTATAACTCTGTCACTATATCCCTAACCCTGTCACTATAACCCTGTCACTATATCCCTAACCCTGTCACTATAACCCTGTCACTATATCCCTAACCCTGTCACTATAACCCTGTCCTTGTCCCTGTCACTAACCCTAACCCTGTCACTATAACCCTAACCCTGTCACTATATAACCCTGTCCTATAACCCTAACCCTGTTATATATCCCTAACCCTGTCACTATAACCCTAACCCTGTCACTATAACCCTAACCCTGTCACTATAACCCTAACCCTGTCACTATAACCCTAACCCTGTCACTATATCCCTAACCCTGTCACTATAACTCTGTCACTATATCCCTAACCCTGTCACTATAACCCTGTCACTATATATCCTAACCCCCTATAACCCTGTCACTATAACACATTATAACCCTAACCCTGTCACTATAACCCTAACCCTGTCACTATAACCCTAACCCTGTCACTATAACCCTGTCACTATAACCCTAACCCTGTCACTATACCCTGTCACCCCTAACCCTGTCAGTATATCCCTAACCCTGTCACTATAACCCTAACCCTGTCACTATATCCCTAACCCTGTCACTATATCCCTAACCCTGTCACTATAACCCTGTCACTATAACCCTAACCCTGTCACTATAACCCTAACCCTGTCACTATAACCCTAACCCTGTCACTATAACCCTAACCCTGTCACTATAACCCTAACCCTGTCACTATAACCCTAACCCTGTCACTATATCCCTAACCCTGTCACTATAACCCTAACCCTGTCACTATATCCCTAACCCTGTCACTATATCCCTAACCCTGTCACTATATCCCTAACCCTGTCACTATAACCCTAACCCTGTCACTATATCCCTAACCCTGTCACTATAACCCTGTCACTATATCCCTAACCCTGTCACTATAACCCTGTCACTATAACCCTAACCCTGTCACTATAACCCTGTCACTATAACCCAAACCCTGTCATTATATCCCTAACCCTGTCACTATAACCCTAACCCTGTCACTATAACCCTGTCCCTGTCACTATAACCCTAACCCTGTCACTATAACCCTAACCCTGTCACTATAACCCTAACCCTGTCACTGTAACCCTAACCCTGTCACTATATCCCTAACCCTGTCACTATAACCCTAACCCTGTCACTATAACCCTGTCCTTGTCCCTGTCACTATAACAGTAACCCTGTCACTATATCCCTAACCCTGTCACTATAACCCTAACCCTGTCACTATAACCATAACCCTGTCACTATATCCCTAACCCTGTCACTACAACCCTAACCCTGTCACTATAACCCTGACCCTGTCACTATAACCCTGTCCTTGTCCCTGTCACTATAACCGTAACCCTGTCACTGTATCCCTAACCCTGTCACTATAAACCTAACCCTGTCACTATAACCCTGTAACCCTAACCCTGTCACTATAACCCTGTCACTAACCCTGTCACTATATCCCTAACCCTGTCACTATATCCCTAACCCTGTCACTATAACCCTAACCCTGTCACTATAACCCTAACCCTGTCACTATAACCCTAACCCTGTCACTATATCTCTAACCCTGTCACTATAATCCCTAACCCTGTCACTATAACTCTGTCCTTGTCCCTGTCACTACAACCCTAACCCTGTCACTATAACCCTAACCCTGTCACTATAACCCTAACCCTGTCACTATAACCCTAACCCTGTCACTATAACCCTATCCCTGTCACTATAACCCTAACCCTGTCACTATAACCCTAACCCTGTCACTATAACCCTAACCCTGTCACTATAACCCTAACCCTGTCACTATAACCCTAACCCTGTCACTATATCCCTAACCCTGTCACTATAATTCCCTGTCACTATAACCCTAACCCTGTCACTATATCCCCCTAACCCTGTCACTATATCCCTAACCCTGTCACTATAATATAACCCTAACCCTGTCACTAATAATAACCCTGTCACTATATCCCTAACCCTGTCACTATAACCCTGTCACTAACCCTAACCCTGTCACTATAACCCTAACCCTGTCACTATATAACCCTGTCACTATAACCCTAACCCTGTCCTGTAACCCTAACCCTGTCACTATATCCCTAACCCTGTCACTATAACCCTAACCCTGTCACTATAACCCTGTCCCTGTCACTATATCCCTAACCCTGTCACTATATCCCTAACCCTGTCACTATAACCCTGTCACTATAACCTACTATACCCTGTCACTATAACCCTAACCCTGTCACTATAACCCCCTAACCCTGTCACTATAACCCTAACCCTGTCACTATATCCCTAACCCTGTCACTATAACCCTAACCCTGTCACTATAACCCCCTAACCCTGTCACTATAATAACCCTAACCCTGTCACTATAACCCTAACCCTGTCACTATATCACTGTCACTATAACCCTAACCCTGTCACTATAACCCTAACCCTGTCACTATATCCCTAACCCTGTCACTATAACCCTAACCCTGTCACTATAACCCCCTAACCCTGTCACTATATCCCTGTCACTATAACCCTGTCACTATATCCCCTAACCTTGTCCCTGTCACTATAACCCTAACCCTGTCACTATACCCTAACCCTGTCACTATATAACCCCTAACCCTGTCACTATAACCCTGTCACTAACCCTGTCACTATATCACCCTAACCCTGTCACTATAACCCTAACCCTGTCACTATATTCCTAACCCTGTCACTATAACCCTAACCCCCTAACCCACTATAACCCTGTCACTATATAACCCTGTCACTATAACCCTAACCCTGTCACTATATCCCTAACCCTGTCACTATAACCCTGTCACTATATCCTGTCAACCCTGTCACTATAACCCTAACCCTGTCACTATATCCCTAACCCTGTCACTATAACCCTGTCACTATAACCCTAACCCTGTCACTATAACCCTAACCCTGTCACTATATCCCTAACCCTGTCACTATATAACCCTGTCACTATAACCCTAACCCTGTCACTATAACCTTTATCCCTGTCACTATATCCCTAACCCTGTCACTATAACCCTAACCCTGTCACTATAACCCTAACCCTGTCACTATAACCCTAACCCTGTCACTATAACCCTGTCCCTGTCACTATAACCCTAACCCTGTCACTATAACCCTAACCCTGTCACTATAACCCTGTCCCTGTCACTATAACCCTGTCACTATAGCCCTGTCCCTGTCACTATATCCCTAACCCTGTCACTATAACCCTAACCCTGTCACTATAACCCTAACCCTGTCACTATATCCCTAACCCTGTCACTATAACCCTAACCCTGTCACTATATCCCTAACCCTGTCACTATATCCCTAACCCTGTCACTATATCCCTAACCCTGTCACTATAACCCTAACCCTGTCACTATATCCCTAACCCTGTCACTATATAACCCTGTCACTATAACCCTGTCACTATCCCTATATATCCCTAACCCTGTCACTATACCCTGTCCCTAACCCTGTCACTATATCCCTAACCCTGTCCCTATATCCCTGTCACTATAACCCTAACCCTGTCACTATAACCCTGTCACTATAACCCTGTCCCTGTCACTATAACCCTAACCCTGTCACTATAACCCTAACCCTGTCACTATAACCATGTCCCTGTCACTATAACCCCGTCCCTGTCACTATAACCCTAACCCTGTCACTATAACCCTAACCCTGTCACTATAACCCTGTCCCTGTCACTATATCCCAAACCCTGTCACTATAACCCTAACCCTGTCACTATAACCCTAACCCTGTCACTATATCCCTAACCCTGTCACTATAACCCTAACCCTGTCACTATAACCCTAACCCTGTCACTATAACCCTGTCACGATAACCCTGTCACTATAACCCTGTCCCTGTCACTATAACCCTGTCACGATAACCCTGTCACTATAACCCTGTCCCTGTCACTATAACCCTAACCCTGTCACTATAACCCTAACCCTGTCACTATATCCCTAACCCTGTCACTATAACCCTAACCCTGTCACTATAACCCTAACCCTGTCCTTGACCCTGTCACTATAACCCTAACCCTGTCACTAAATCCCTAACCCTGTCACTATATCCCTAACCCTGTCACTATATCCCTAACCCTGTTACTATAACACTAACCCTGTCACTATATCCCTAACCCTGTCACTATTACCCTAACCCTGTCACTATATCCCTAACCCTGTCACTATATCCCTAACCCTGTCACTATAACACTAACCCTGTCACTATAACCCTGTCCCTGTCACTATATCCCTAACCCTGTCACTATAACCCTGTCCCTGTAACTATATCCCTAACCCTGTCACTATATCCCTGTCACTATATCCCTAACCCTGTCACTATAACCCTGTCACTATATCCCTAACCCTGTCACTATATCCCTGTCACTATATCCCTAACCCTGTCACTATAACCCTGTCACTATATCCCTAACCCTGTCACTATATCCCTAACCCTGTCACTATAACCCTGTCACTATAACCCTGTCCCTCCCACTATATCCCTAACCCTGTCCCTATATCCCTGTCACTATAACCCTAACCCTGTCACTATAACCCTGTCACTATAACCCTGTCCCTGTCACTATAACCCTAACCCTGTCACTATAACACTAACCCTGTCACTATAACCCTAACCCTGTCACTATAAGCTTATCCCTGTCACTATATCCCTAACCCTGTCAATATAACCCTAACCCTGTCACTATAACCCTAACCCTGTCACTATAACCCTGTCCCTGTCACTATAACCCTAACCCTGTCACTATAACCATGTCCCTGTCACTATAACCCCGTCCCTGTCACTATAACCCTAACCCTGTCACTATAACCCTGTCCCTGTCACTATATCCCTAACCCTGTCACTATAACCCTAACCCTGTCACTATAACCCTAACCCTGTCACTATATCCCTAACCCTGTCACTATAACCCTAACCCTGTCACTATAACCCTAACCCTGTCACTATAACCCCGTCCCTGTCACTATAACCCTAACCCTGTCACTATAACCCTGTCCCTGTCACTATATCCCTAACCCTGTCAATATAACCCTAACCCTGTCACTATAACCCTAACCCTGTCACTATAACCCTGTCCCTGTCACTATAACCCTAACCCTGTCACTATAACCCTGTCCCTGTCACTATAACCCCGTCCCTGTCACTATAACCCTAACCCTGTCACTATAACCCTGTCCCTGTCACTATATCCCAAACCCTGTCACTGTAACCCTAACCCTGTCACTATAACCCTAACCCTGTCACTATATCCCAAACCCTGTCACTATAAACCTAACCTTGTCCCGCCCCCCTGGCTGGATTACCCATATTAGAGTACCTGCCTAGTAGCTCTCCTACCCTGGATTACCCATTCTATCCTATCCTGGATTAGCTACGTCACTGTGTCACTATCTGCCTGATGGCTAACTATTTGTCGCTAGCCAGCTTACACTGGATACCGTCTGTTGGTAGCTAGCCTACACTGGACACTATTTACCTGGTAGCTAGCCTACACTGGATACTCTTTACCTGGTAGTTAGCCTACACTGGATACTATTTACCTGGTAGCTAGCCTATACTTTATACCATCTGACAACGTAGATAGACTACACTGTATATTATCTGCCGGGAGCTAGCTGACACTAAATACTATCTGCTGGTAGTTAGCTTACACCATAGCTTGTCTACACTGGATACCTTGAAGAACAGGAGCTTCATCAGCCTGGATCCTGCTGTAGCTAGCTGCCTTGCTGGCCAGGATCCTGGAGAGAGAAGACCACCTGTAGATGGGCCTGGTGGCAGAAGAGGAATTGTAGATGAGTGTTTAATGATTTAAGAATGAGTGGGTCCAGCACCACCCGGCTCAGCCCCAACACACTGCAGGTGAACGAGCCCAAGCGCTATGGCTCCACGTTGTCTCTGGAAGAGAAGTGTGAACAGTCTTTCTTCCTCTTCTACTATTACAGGATGGAGGACGAGGCCGTGCTGGACCGAGGCGCCTCCTTCCTCAAACACGTCTGTGATGAAGAGGAGGTAGAAGGTAAGACAATCAATCCATTCATCACATGTATTTATATTGCTCTTATTCCAACCGAAACATGCATTATAGTAACCCAAAGAGCCACAGTAACTTTACAGTAACCCAGCCTAGACCCCCAAAGAGCAACAGTAACTTTACAGTAACCCAGGCTAACAGTAAATTCACAGTAAACCAACCTAGACCCTCCAAAAGAAATAGTAACTTTACAATAACCCAGCCTAGACCAACCAAGAACAACAGTAACTACTGTATGATCAGCCAAATGGTTAGGGTTTGTCTTAGTCAATATTCTCATAGATAGGGTAAGGGTTTGTCTCAGCCAATAGTCTCACAGTTAGGGTAAGGGTTTTTCTTAGACCTGTCTCATAGTTAGGGTAAGGGTTTGTCTCAGCCAAATGGATTGATTTTGTGTTAGCAAATAGTCTCATTGTTAGGGTAAGGGTTTGACTTAGCCAATAGTCTCATTGTTAGGTTAAGGGTTTGTTTCAGCCAATAGTCTAATGGCCATTGTAAGGGTTTGTCTCAGCCAATTGTCTCATTGTTAGGCTAAGGATTTGTCTTAGCCAATATTCTCATAGTTAGTGTAAGGGTTTGTCTTAGCAAATATTATCATCGTTAGTGTAATGGTTTGTGTTAGCAAATATTCTCATGGTTAGGGTAAGGGTTTGTCTCAGCCAATAGTCTCATGGTTAGGGTAAGGGTTTGTCTCAGACAAATGGATAGAGTTTGTATTAACCAATAGTCTCATAGTTAGGGTAAGGGATTGTCTCAACCAAAAGTCTCATAGTTAGTTATTTTATTTTTTACCTTTATTTAACCAGGCAAGTCAGTTAAGAACACATTCTTATTTTCAATGACGGCCTAGGAACAGTGGGTTAACTGCCTGTTCAGGGGCAGAACGACAGATTTGTACTTTGTCAGCTCGGGGGTTTGAACTCACAACCTTCCGGTTACTAGTCCAACGCTCTAACCACTAGGCTACCCTGCCGCCCCAATTGTCTTAGCCAATATTCTCATAGTTAGGGTAAGGGTTTGTCCTAACTAATAGTCTCTTGGCTAGTGTAAGGATTTGTCTCAGCCAATAGTTTCATTTTACTACCTCTTTGTCTTTCTTTCCTGTGGTGGTTCTCATGAGAGCCAGTATCATCACAGCTCTTGATGGTTTTTGCGACTGCATTTGAATAATCTTTCACAGTTCTTGAAATTGGCCATATTGCATGACCTTCATGTCTTAAAGTAATGATGGACAATTGTTTTCTCTTTGCTTATTTGACCTGTTCTTGCTAAAATGTGGGCTTGGTCTTTAACCAAATAGGGCTATCTTCTGTATACCACCCCTAACTTTTGTAGGCCATCATTGTAAATAATAATTTATTCTTATCTTTCTTGCCTAGTTAAATAAAGGTTAAATAAAACAATTAATAATACCTCGTCACAACACAATTGATTGGCTCACACGCATTTTGAATGAAAGAAATTCCACAACTGAACTTTTAACAAGAGATATCTGTTAATTAAAATGCATTCCAGGTGAGTACCTCATGAAGCTCGTTGAGCGAATGCCAAGAATTTGAAAATCTGTCATCAAGGGGAAGGGTGGCTACTTTGAAGAATTTCAAATTTAAAATATACCTTGATTTGTTTAACACTTTTTTTGTTACTACATTATTCCATTTGTGTTATTTTATAGTTTTGATGTCTTCACTATTATTCTACAATGTTGAAAATAAAGAAAAACTTTATTTTTTGACTGGTACTGTATATATACTTTTGATGTAGCAACTACAGATTTCCCCTTTAAGTCTATCAAAAGTGTACGACTTTGAGAGTCCATTAGGTCTATGGATTTTATTTTATCAGCATGAATTATATGGAGCAATAAAAGCCCCATAGTCTGGGATCCGCACTATGCAGCTGTTTGATAGGCAGTGATTGATATGCAGCTTAAATTTCTTAAATTCAACCATTATTGGTTTAAATACACATTTAGATTTATGACAGCCATCCACAACAACCACAATCCCCTAAGGATCAAATATCTAAATGAGAGAGCAGCAGTGTGATTCACATCAATGTTTTATGTAGATATCAATAATAAGTGATATCCATATTGCCGTAGGCTACACCTCTGCTGTCATCCTTACCTCCAAGTGTTTATTCAAGTTGGATAATCTTTGGATGCCGACAGCAGTCGCACCTTTGGAAGACATGGCTTGGACTGTAGCCGACAAAAGCCTATTCCTGCACTTTTCCATCGATCACATTTGGTGTGTCATCATAGTGGTCTCTGATTGGTGGTCAGACTCACTCAGGTGGAACAAATTTAAACTTCCGTCTTTTTTCAATGTTGATTTGTATGTCACTGAGAAAACAAAGAAGTGTCAAAGATTTTTTTTGCAAACATCCTTTCTGAATTTAAAAGTAATCCTGGAAGTAATCCTCTCATTTTTCAAAAGCAACCCGATTACAATATTTTTACTGGTAACGTAACAGATTATAGTTACCGTTTTTTTGTAATCCCTTAAATGTAACAGATGACATGTAATCAGTTACTCCCCAAGCCTGACTACCACATATCTACAGTACAAAATCCATGTGTACGTGTGTGTATACTACAAAGACAAGAGGACTTGTTTTGGTTGGTCAGGGTGTGAGCTGAGTGGGCATTCTATGTTTCATATCTAGTTTGTCTAGGCGCTGGTATGAGGAGGCAGCACGGCGACGCGGATGGAAGCCTGAGAGTCAGCCCCAAAAATGTCTTGGGGGGCTCACAGGGAGTATGGCTATGCCAGGTAGGAGACCTGCGCAAACTCCCTGTGCTTACCGGGGGGCTAGAGAGACCGGGCAGGCACCGTGTTATGCTGTGGTGCGCATGGTGTCTCCAGTGCGGGTGCATAGCCCGGTGCGGTATATTCCAGCTCCGCGTATCGGCCGGGCTAGATTGAGCGTCGAGCCAAATGCCAGGAAGCCGGCTCTACGCATCTGGTCCCCAGTGCGTCTCCTTGGGCCGGTTTACATGGCACCAGCCTTGCGCTCGGTGTCTCCGGTTCGCCTGCATAGCCCAGTGCGGGCTATTCCACCTCGCCGCACTGGCAGGGCGACCGAGAGCATTCAACCGGGTAAGGTTGGGCAGGCTGCCAGTCAGCCAGGATCCGCCAGTCAGCCAGACTCTTCTAGATCCGCCAGTCAGCCAGACTCTTCCAGATCCGCCAGTCAGCCAGACTCTTCCAGATCCGCCAGTCAGCCAGACTCTTCCAGATCCGCCAGACTCTTCCAGATCCGCCAGTCTGCCAGACTCTTCCAGATCCGCCAGTCTGCCAGACTCTTCCAAATCCGCCAGTCTGCCAGACTCTTCAAGATCTGCCAGACTCTTCCAGATCCGCCAGTCAGCCAGACTCTTCCAGATCCGCCAGTCAGCCAGGATCTGCCAGAGCCTTCCTCCTCTCCTGTGCTGCCTGAGTCTGAAGAGCCCCTCTGTCCCGAGCTGCCCCTCTGTCCCGAGCTGCCCCTCTGTCCCGAGCTGCCCCTCTGTCCCGAGCTGCCCCTCTGTCCCGTGTTATTAAGTAGGGTTGCCGTGGCTAGGAGGTCACGGAAGCGGATGAGGTGGGGGAAGACTACGGTGAAGTGGGGGCCACGTCCAGCACCAGAGCCGCCACCGCGGACAGATGCCCACCCAGACCCTCCCCTATAGGTTCAGGTTTTGCGGCCGGAGTCCGCACCTTGGGGGGTACTGTCACACCCTGACCATAGTTTACTTTGTATATTTCTATGTTTTGGTTGGTCAGGGTGTGAGCTGAGTGGGCATTCTATGTTTCATGTCTAGTTTGTCTATTTCTATGTCTGGCCTGATATGGTTCTCAATCAGAGGCAGGTGATAGTCATTGTCTCTGATTGGGAACCATATTTAGGTAGCCTGGGTTTCACTGTGTGTTTGTGGGTGATTGTTCCTGTCTTTGTGTTTGCACCAGATAGGGCTGTTTCAGTTTTCACATTTCATTATTTTGTAGTTTCTTTATGTATAGTTTCTTCCTTCATTAAAATAACATGAATCATCATCACGCCGCATTTTGGTCCGACTCTCCTTCACCACAAGAGAACCGTTACAGTTCTAAAGTATGTTTACTACATAGACAATTAATTATATGGTTCTAAAATATGTTTACTACAAAGACTATGAATTGTATCGTTCTAAAGTCAAATCAAATCAAATTTATTTATATAGCCCTTCGTACATCAGCTGATATCTCAAAGTGCTGTACAGAAATCCAGCCTAAAACCCCAAACAGCAAGCAATGCAGGTGTAGAAGCACGGTGGCTAGGAAATACTCCCTAGAAAGGAAGGAACCTAGGAAGAAACCTAGAGAGGAACCATGCTATGAGGTGTGGCCAGTCCTCTTCTGGCTGTGCCGGGTGGAGATTATAACAGAACATGGCCAAGATGTTCAAATGTTCATAAATGACCAGCATGGTCAAATAATAATAATCACAGTAGTTGTTGAGGGTGCAACAGGTCAGCCAGGTGGACTGGGGACAGCAAGGAGTCATCATGCCAGGTAGTCCTGAGGCATGGTCCTAGGGCTCAGGTCCTCTGAGAGAGAAAGAAAGAAAGATATAGAATTAGAGAGAGCATACTTAAATTCACACAGGACACCAGATAAGACAGGAGAAGTACTCCAGATATAACAAACTGACCCTAGCCCCCCGACACATAAACTACTGCAGCATAAATACTGGAGTCTGAGACAGGAGGGGTCAGGAGACACTGTGGCCCCATCCGATGATACCCCCGGACAGGGCCAAACAGGCAGGATATAACCCCACCCACTTTGCCAAAGCACAGCCCCCACACCACAAATCAAACATCAAATCCAATTTTATTTGTCACATGCGCTGAATACAACAGGTGTAGATCTTACAGTGAAATGCTTACTTACGGGCCCCTAACCAACAGTGCAGTTTAAAAAAATATGAATAAGAATAAGAGATAAAAGTAACAAGTAATTAAAGAGCAGCAGTAAAAATATATATACAGGTGGGTGCCGTTACAGAGTCAATGTGTGGGGGCACCGGTTAGTTGAGGTAGTAGGTACATGTACGTAGAGTTAATTAAAGTGACTATGAATAGATGACAACAGAGAGTGGCAGTGGTGTGGAGGGGGGGGGGCAATGCAAATAGTCTGGGTAGCAATTTGACTAGATGTTCAGGAGTCTTATGGCTTGTGGGTAGAAGCTGTTTAGAAGTCTCTTGGACCTAGACTTTGCGCTCCGGTACCGCGTGCCGTGTGGAAGGGTTAGGGTTATTTAGGCTGGTAGTCATTTAGGCTGGTTACCTTAGTGTTCTTGGGCACAGGCACTATGGTGGTCTGCTTGAAACATGTAGGTATTACAGACTCAGACAGGGAGTTGTTGAAAATGTCAGTGAAGACACTTGCTAGTTGGTCAGCGCATGCTCGCAGTACACGTCCTCATAATCCGTCTAGTCCTGCAGCCTTGTGAATGTATACCTGTCTAAAGGTCTTACTCACATCGGCTGCAGAGAGCGTGGTCACACAGTCTTCCTTTACAGCTGGTGCTCTCATGCATGTTTCAGTGTTATTTGCCTCGAAGCGAGCATAAAAGTAGTTTAGCTCGTCCGGTAGGCTCGTGTCACTGGGTAGCTATCGGCTGTGCTTCCCTTTGTAGTCTGTAATGGTCTGCAGGCCCTGCCACATCCGATGAGCGTCAGAGCCAGTTGTGTACGACTCGATCTTAGTCCTGTATTGATGCTTTGCCTGTTTGATGGTTCGTCGGAGGGCATGGGAAAGGGGACTGGGTGGGCTGGGTCCTGACAGGACATGGAACTGGGTGGGCTGGGTTCTGAGAGGACAGGGAGTTTGCTGGGGTCTGAGAGGACTTGGGACAGGGGACTGGGTGGGCTGGGATCTGAGAGGACATGGAACTGGGTGGGCTGGGTTCTGAGAGGACAGGGAGTTTGCTGGGGTCTGAGAGGACTTGGGACAGGGGAGTGGGTGGGCTGGGGTCTGAGAGGACATGGGACTGGGTGGGCTGGGTTCTGAGAGGACAGGGGACTGGGTGGGCTGGGGTCTGAGAGGACATGGACTGGGTGGGCTGGGGTCTGAGAGGACAGTGCTGTGTAAAGATGGTGCCAACACCCTCTTGTTAAACAAACTCTCTCCAGTCTTAGTAGTATACAGAAACAGACGCAGAAACAGCCACAGAAACATACACAGAAACATACACAGAAACATACACAGAAACATACACAGACACATACACAGACACATACACAGAAACATACACATACACAGAAACAGACACAGACACATACACAGAAACAGACACAGTCACAGAAACAGACACAGACACAGACACAGAAACAGATACAGGCACAGACACAGACACAGACACATACACAGACACATACACAGACACAGGCACAGAAACAGACACAGAAACATACACAGAAACAGACACAGACACAGAAACAGACACAGAAACAGATACAGGCACAGACACAGACACAGGCACATACACAGGCACAGGCACAGACACAGAAACAGACACAGACACAGACGCAGAAACAGACACAGACACAGACACAGACACAGAAACAGACACAGACACATACACAGAAACAGAAACAGACACAGACACATACACAGAAACATACACAGAAACAGCCACAGACACAGAAACAGACACAGACACAGACACAGACACAGGCACATAAACAGACACAGGCACAGAAACAGACACAGACACAGGCACAGACACAGAAACAGAAACAGACACAGACACAGACACAGACACAGAAACAGACACAGACACAGCCACAGACACAGAAACAGGCACAGACACAGACACAGAAACAGGCACAGGCACAGACACAGACACAGGCACAGAAACAGGCACAGGCACAGACACAGAAACAGACACAGACACAGACACAGACACAGGCACAGACACAGAAACAGACGCATACACAGACACAGACACAGACACAGGCACAGACACAGAAACAGAAACAGACACAGAAACAGACACAGACACAGGCACAGACACAGAAACAGACACAGACACAGAAACAGACACAGACACAGAAACAGACACAGACACAGCCACAGACACAGAAACAGGCACAGACACAGACACAGAAACAGGCACAGGCACAGACACAGACACAGGCACAGAAACAGGCACAGGCACAGACACAGAAACAGACACAGACACAGACACAGGCACAGACACAGAAACAGACGCATACACAGACACAGACACAGACACAGGCACAGACACAGAAACAGAAACAGACACAGACACAGACACAGGCACAGACACAGAAACAGAAACAGACACAGACACAGAAACAGACACAGACACAGACACAGAAACAGAAACAGACACAGACACAGAAACAGACACAGACACAGACACAGACACAGACACAGACACATCCTCAGTGCCAGGGATATTTCATGTGAAGGGAGAAACCATGTTGTGTTCTCCTTGTAATACAGCCATATGTTGTAGTATAGGGCCTCAGTGAACAGTGAAAGGATAATCAATGTGGCAGGGTAGCCTAGTGGTTGGAGTGTTGGACTAGTAACCGGAAGGTTGCAAGTTCAAACCCCTGAGCTGACAAGGTACAAATCTGTTGTTCTGCCCCTGAACAGGCAGTTAACCCACTGTTTTTAGGCCGTCATTGAAAATAAGAATTTGTTCTTAACTGACTTGCCTAGTTAAATAAAGGTCCTTTTTTAAATATAAAAATTGACTGAGTGGCCTGATGAAAACATCTGCAGAGGATCAACACTTAAAGGGGCACTCTGCCATTGCTTATATTCATATTTTTTACTTTTAAATCCATAACATATGGCCATTGGTTCTTGAAGAAAATAACTTAGAAATTCCCCATGAGCTTGTTCAATTGTCTTACCTCATCAGAACCCAAAATATAAGCTTGTTTTAGTTCTTTCAAATTTGAGCACAGATGTCAATTCAACATTGATTCCATGTTGGTTTAACATAATTTTGTTGACATGATGTGGAAACAACATTGATTCAACCAGTGTGTGCCGACTGGGTTATTTGTAAACAATGTCATTGTAAATAAACCCTGTATAGCCTCATAACATGATTAAAACTATCATTTTGACTATCAATTAACTATCAATTAAGTCCTTGCATCCATAGCTCTGTCTGAATTTGAGAATGGGTACCTTTCTCAGTCCCTCAGCTGTTTACCAAAACAGTGACTTTGTTATTGTTTGAACGCCAGATTGCCTTTTTTAATTATTTAGTTGAAAAATGAAAAATGACACACCTTTTGATCTGAACTAGTCTATTGATCTGAACTTGCCTATTGATCAAAAACGTTGTTCTTATTGGAACTATTGGTACGAACATTTCGCTCATTTTGTACATAATGTTGCTGCTACCATCTCTTATGACTGAAAAGTGCTTCTGGAAATCAGAACAGCGATTACTCACCTCGAACTGAATGAAGAATTTCTCTTTAATAAGTCGGATGAGAGGGATTTACTACACCCGAACAGGCCCTTATCCCCGTCATGCGTAGGAGAAAGAGATGGAAAAGATATCGCGGAAAGAGATCATGGTGCCTTGTGAGGATCCGCCGACGAGTTGCTAATCTGCCCTTGCCATCCGTACTACTGGCCAACGCACAATCACTGGAAAATAAATTGGACGAGCTAAATGCACATACAGTGCCTTGCGAAAGTATTCGGCCCCCTTGAACTTTGCGACCTTTTGCCACATTTCAGGCTTCAAACATAAAGATATAAAACTGTATTTTTTTGTGAAGAATCAACAACAAGTGGGACACAATCATGAAGTGGAACGACATTTATTGGATATTTCAAACTTTTTTAACAAATCAAAAACTGAAAAATTGGGGTTAGGGTTAGGGTTAAAATTATTCAGCCCCCTTAAGTTAATACTTTGTAGCGCCACCTTTTGCTGCGATTACAGCTGTAAGTCGCTTGGGGTATGTCTCTATCAGTTTTGCACATCGAGAGACTGAAAGTTTTTCCCACTCCTTGCAAAACAGCTCGAGCTCAGTGAGGTTGGATGGAGAGCATTTGTGAACAGCAGTTTTCAGTTCTTTCCACAGATTCTCGATTGGATTCAGGTCTGGACTTTGACTTGGCCATTCTAACACCTGGATATGTTTATTTTTGAACCATTCCATTGTAGATTTTGCTTTATGTTTTGGATCATTGTCTTGTTGGAAGACAAATCTCCGTCCCAGTCTCAGGTCTTTTGCAGACTCCATCAGGTTTTCTTCCAGAATGGTCCTGTATTTGGCTCCATCCATCTTCCCATCAATTTTAACCATCTTCCCTGTCCCTGCTGAAGAAAAGCAGGCCCAAACCATGATGCTGCCACCATCATGTTTGACAGTGGGGATGGTGTGTTCAGGGTGATGCGCTGTGTTGCTTTTACGCCAAACATAACGTTTTGCATTGTTGCCAAAAAGTTCAATTTTGGTTTCATCTGACCAGAGTACCTTCTTCCACATGTTTGGTGTGTCTCCCAGGTGGCTTGTGGCAAACTTTAAACAACACTTTTTATGGATATCTTTAAGAAATGGCTTTCTTCTTGCCACTCTTCCATAAAGGCCAGATTTGTGCAATATACGACTGATTGTTGTCCTATGGACAGTCTCCCACCTCAGCTGTAGATCTCTGCAGTTCATCCAGAGTGATCATGGGCCTCTTGGCGGCAGGGTAGCCTTGTGGTTAGAGTGTTGGACTAGTAACCGGAAGGTTGCAAGTTCAAACCCCTGACAAGGTACAAACCTGTTGTTCTGCCCCTGAACAGGCAGTTAACCCACTGTTCCTAGGCTGTTCTTAACTGACTTGCCTGGTTAAATAAAGGTTAAATAAAGGTTAAATAAAGGTTAAATAAAGGTTAAAAAAAAAAAAAAAAAATCTCTGATCAGTCTTCTCCTTGTATGAGCTGAAAGTTTAGAGGGATGGCCAGGTCTTGGTAGATTTGCAGTGGTCTGATACTCCTTCCATTTCAATATTATTGCTTGCACAGTGCTCCTTGGGATGTTTAAAGCTTGGGAAATCTTTTCGTATCCAAATCCGGCTTTAAACTTCTTCACAACAGTATCTCGGACCTGCCAGGTGTGTTCCTTGTTCTTCATGATGCTCTCTGCGCTTTTAACGGACCTCTGAGACTATCACAGTGCAGGTGCATTTATACGGAGACTTGATTACAGACAGGTGGATATTTATCATCATTAGTCATTTAGGTCAACATTGGATCATTCAGAGATCCTCACTGAACTTCTGGAGAGAGTTTGCTGTACTTAAAGTAAAGGGGCTGAATAATTTTGCACGCCCAATTTTTCAGTTTTTGATTTGTTAAAAAAGTTTGAAATATCCAATAAATGTCGTTCCACTTCATGATTGTGTCCCACTTGTTGTTGATTCTTCACAAAAAAATACAGTTTTATATCTTTATGTTTGAAGCCTGAAATGTGGCAAAAGGTCGCAAAGTTCAAGGGGGCCGAATACTTTCGCAAGGCACTGTATATATCCTACCTACGGGACATTAAAAACGGTAATATCTTAGGTTTCATGGTAAGATAAGGGGTGGCGGTCTATGTATATTTTAAACAACAGCTGATGCACGATATCTAAGGAAGTCTCAAGGTTTTTCTCGCCTGAGGTAGAGTATCTCGTGATAAACTGTAGACCACACTATCTACCTAGAGAGTTTTCATCTGATTTTTCGTATCTGTCTACATATCACTCACAGACCAATGCTGGCACTAAGACATCACTCAATGAGCTGTATACCGCAATAACAGAGGTGGCGCTCCTAGTGGCCGGTGACTTTAATGCAGGGAAACTTAAATCTGTTTTACCTCATTTCTGTCAGCATGTTAAATGTTCAACCAGAGGTAAAAAAAAATACTCTAGACCACCTTTACTGCACACACAGAGTACAAGCAAAAATTCAAGCATGAAGCAACAGTGACTCAGTCAATTAAAAAAGTGGGCAGATGAAGCAGATGCTAAGCTACAGGACTGTTTTGCTCGCACAGACTGGAATATGTTCTGGGATTCTTCAGATGGCTTTGAGGAGTACACCACATCAGTCACTGGCTACATAAATAAGTGCTTTGATGACGTCATCCCCAAAGTGACTGTACGTCCATACCCCAACCAGAAGCCATGGATTACAGGCAACATCCATACTGAGCTAAAGGGTAGAGATACCGCTTTCAAGGAGCTGGACTCCAACCCCAAACCCGCGTATAAGAAATCCCGCTATGCCCTCTGACGAACCATCAAACAGGCAAAGCATCAATACAGGACAAAGATGGAATCATGCTACACCGGCTCCGACGTTCATCGGATGTGGCAGGGCTTGCAAACTGTTACTGACTACAAAGGGAAGCACAGCCGAGAACTGCCCAGTGACACGAGCCTAACAGATGAGCTAAATTACTTGTATGCTCGCTTCGAGGCAAGTAACACTGAAACATGCATGAGAGCACCAGCTGTTCCGGAAAACTGTGTGATCATGCTCTCCGCAGCAAATGTGAGTAAGACTTTTAAACAGGTCAACATTCACAAGGCTGCAGGGCTAGACGGATTACCAGGACATGTACTGCGAGCATGCGCTGACCAACTGGAAAGTGTCTTTCTTGACATTTTCAACCTCCCCCTTCTGAGTTGGTAATACCAACATGTTTCAAGCAAAACACTAAAGTAACCTGCCGAAATGTCTACCGACCTGTAGCACTCACATCAGTAGCCATGAAGTGCTTTGAAAGGTTGGTCATGGCTCACATCAACACCATTATCCAGAAACCCACTCCAATTTGCATACCACCCCAATAGATCCACAGATGATGCACTCTCTATTTTACCCCACACAGCCGTTTCACACCTGGACAAAATAACACCTATGTGAGAATGCTATTCATTGACTACAGCTCAGCGTTCAACACCATAGTGCCCTCAATGCTCATCACTAAGCTAAGGACCCTGGGACTAAACTCTCCCTCTGCAACTGGATCCTGGTCTTCCTGACAGGCCGCACCCAGGTGGTGAGGGTAGGCAACAACAAATCAGCCAAGCTGATCCTCAGCACAGGGGCCGCTCAGGGGTATGTGCTCAGCCCCCTCCTGTACTCCCTGTTCACTGATGACTGCACGGCCAGACATGACTCCAACACCATCCTTCAGTTTGCCGATGACACAGCAGTGGTAGGCCTGATCACCAACAACAACGATGAGACAGCATATAGGGAGGAGGTCAGAGACCTGGCCATGTAGTGCCAGGTCAACAACCTCTCCCTCAACGTGATCAAGACAAAGGAGATGAATATGGCCTACACGAAAAGGAGGACCAAGCACACCCCCATTCTCATCGACGGGGCTGTGGTGGAGCAGGTTGAGAGCTTCAAGTTCCATGGTGTCCACATCAACAACAAACTAACATGGTCCAAGCACACCAAGACAGTCGTGAAGAGGGCACGACAAAAACTTTTCCCCCTCAGGAGACTGAAAAGATTTTGCATGGGTCCTCAGATCCTCAAAAGGTTCTACAGTGGCACCATCGAGAGCATCCTGACGGGTTGCATCACTGCCTGCGATGGCAAATTCTCGGCCTCCGACCTCAAGACACTACAGAGGGTAATGCGTACGGCCCAGTATATCACTGGGATCAAGCTTCCTGCCATCCAGGACCTCTATACCAGGCGGTGTCAGAGGAAGGCCCTAAAAATTGTCAAAGACTCCAGCTACCCTAGTCATAGACCGTTCTCTCTGCTATCGCACGGCAAGCGGTACCGGAGCAACAAGTCTAGGTCCAAGAGGCTTTTAAACAGCTTCTACCCCCAAGCCATAAGACTACTCAACATCTAATCAAATGGTGACCCAGACTGCTTGCATCCCCCCCCCACTTTGACACTGCTGCTACTCTCTGTTATTATCTATGCATAAGTCACTTTATTAACTCTACCCACATGTATATTTTACCTCAATTACCTCGACTAACCAGTGCCCCCGCACATTGACTCTGAACTGGTATCCCTGTATATAGCAATCATATATAACAATATAACAATCATATAACAATCATTTGTTACTTTATTTTTTAATTTCACTGTAAGGTGTACACCTGTTGTATTCGGCACATGTGACAAATACAGTTTGATTTGATTTGGTGAACAGCGGTATTAGCATGATGTTACTATTAGCATGCTGTTGCCATTCGCATGCTGTTGCTGTTAGCATGCTGTCGCTATTGGCATGCTAGTGGTATTCACATTCAGTTGCTATTAGAATGCTGTTGCTATTAAAATGCTGTTTCTATTGGTGTTCTAGTGGTATTAGCATGCTGTTGCTATTAGTATGCTAGTGGTATTAGCATGCTGTTGCTATTAGCATGTTGATGGTATCAGCTGTTGGTATTATCATAATGTTGCTTGTTATTAGCATGCTGCTGGTATTAGCATGCTGTTGGTATTAGCATACTGTTGGTATTAACATGCTGGTGGTGAGTTCCCAGCCCTCCACATTGGCCCCTGCTGTCCCGAGCAGCTCTCTTACTGGTGTAAGTGTTGATGTGTTACTGGGGTAACTGGTGATGTGCCTCCATGGTTATTTAGTGAGTAAAACACAGGGAGCTCACTTCATTTAGGGCCTGGTGGGGAAAACCCATAAGAAACTAAAGGAAAACCTAAAAGAACAGGAAACACACAACAAAGCTGCTCTGGCAGTGTGCAAATCTCCCTTTCCAGTTCCCCCGCTCTCTTTATTTCTTTCAATTCTCATCTCTCTCTCTCTCTCTCTCTCTCTTTCTTATTCAATTTTTAGAGACCCCCTCCTTCTTTCTTACTCTCCCTATATATCACTCTCATTCTCTCTTTCTCGCTCTTTCTTTGCTCTCTTTTCTCTCTTCAATCCCTTTCTCTCTTCTCTCCCTCTTTCTCTTTCTGTTCCGCTTGGCCTCTTCTCTTGCTCTCTCCTTTCCTCTCTTCTTTTCTCCTCTCCTCACTTCTCCTCACGTCACCTCCCCCTGAAGTTGCTACATGTTGTTGTCTGGATCAGACTGGTCTTGGTTGTGGTCCATGTCAACAGTTCATTGCAGATGTGCATGCTTTTATTTATCCCAAAGTCTACAGGACAGTGGCTTGATACAGTCTGCAGTGTGGGACAGTGTCTTGATGCAGTCTGTAGTGTGGGTGTTATTCTGTCAGGTGTTATTAGGGTCATTGTTGGTGGTGTAGAATGAGTATTTATTTAACCTTTATTTAACCAGGAAGGGCTCATTGAGATTTAAAATCTCTTTTTCAAAAGCATCCTGGCCAAGATAGGCAGCACCAAGTCATTACAAAAATTACAGACAAACAACATGAAAAACTACAAGTAATCTAGTAAAAACCATAGAATTCACAAGAGCATAACAAAAACAGCAATTTAAAAACACTGACAGTTCAGGGAACCAGTCTGAAGTTCATTCATCAGTGATTTAAAAATACCAATCGAGACAAAAAGTATTTTGTAAAAGGCATCCCAAGACGATGGCGCAGAGTACATAAAAGCACTTTTACCAAATTCACTTTGGACATTTGGAACAGTTAGCAGGATAAAGTCCAGTGAACGAAGAGAGTACCCACCACATCTCTGAGCAATAAAAATGCCCAAATAAAAAGGTAGTAAACCCAAAATGGCTTTGTAAATTAAAGTATACCAGTGCCTGAGCCTACGAGTGACTAGAGTAGGCCAGCCAACCCTGGTATACAAAGTCCAGTGGTGCATAAGGGTTTTGCAGTTTAAAATAAATCCCAAAGTGCCCTGGTAAAGGGTGTCAATTGATACCAAACACTGAGCGGAAGCATTCATATATAAAATATCCCCATAGTCTAGTAAAGGCATAAATGTAGCTGATACTAGCCTCCTTCTGGCTTCAAAAGAAAAACAGGCCTTATTCCTAACAGGCCTTCCAATTTCAGCTTCAATTTTTTGGTAAGTTGTTGAATATGCAATTTAAAAGAGAGGCCGTCATCTATAAACATTCCAAAGATATTTATATGAGGTTACAACCTCAATCTCCTTGCCCTGTCAGGTAGTAATAGGTGAAAGGTTCAGATGTCTATTTCTTGCTTTAGAAAACACCATTAGTTTAGTTTTGTCAGTATTGTGGATAAGCTTCATTTGACACAAGGTATGTTGAACAGTATAAAAAGCCATTTGCAAGTTCTGGAAAGATTTTGTAAGAGATAAGGCACAACAGTAAATAACAGTATCATCAGCATAAAAATGAAGTTGCGCATTTTGGACATTTTTGTCTGAATCATTTATATAAATAGTGAATAAGAGAGGACCAAGTACAGAGCCTTGGGGCACCCCATTAAAGACAGACAATTTAACAGACATAAGCCCATCAAATTGAGTGCACTGAGTTCTATCAGACAGATAGTTAGCAAACCATGCTCTGAAAGACCTACACTCGACAATCTCTGCCTTAGTATAGCATGATCAACTGTATCAAAAGCCTTACAGAAATCAATCAAAAGTGAGACACAGTGCTGTTTTTTGTCAAGGGCTTCAGTGATATTATTTAAAACCTTCATGGCTGCTGTAATTGTGCTATGCTTCTTCCTGAAGCCCGATTGGTACATTGTTAATATAGAGTTAGTAAATAAAAACTCTTTTAGCTGTTCACTTACAAGGGTTTCAAGCATTTTCACCAGGGTGACAGCTCTGAGATTGACCTATAATTATTTAAAAGAGTTGGATCTCCCCCTTTTAAAAGTGGTAGGACAAATGCTGATTTCCAGATCTTTGGAATTTCATTACATTCCAGGGTTAGATTGAACAGATATGTAAGTGGTTCAGCTATGAAATCAGCTGCCAGATTTAAAAAGCAGGGATCCAGAAGATCAGGACCTGCAGGCTTTCTCTGATCTAAGGATTTCAGGGCGTTATGTACCACCTGCACCGAGAATGGCAAAAAGCTAAAAGTTTGACCAGCTCTCACTGGTTCATCCACACAGGGTTGTACAGAGACAGAGGACACTGAATCAAACAGCCTACCAGATGATACAACGTGCTCATTAAAACAATTCAGCATTTCAGAGAGCACTTTGTATCTTGGTCCTCTCTTATACTGTATCTGTAGGTGCTATAGCTCAGGAGTAATCCAACTTGAATAAAAAAGACCAACAAAGCAATGAATCAGGTCTCTATCCACACTCGAGGGTTGTCAGCGAGTGAATTTGAATAAAACACAAGGCATTGTGATTGATCTGGAGAATGCGTGCTATTGTGTTGTGTGGTGGGGTAGTGATGTGGTGTGGAGGGGTGTTGTGGTGGAGAATATGTGCTGTTGTGTTCTGTGGCTGACGGGTATTGCCTTTTGTTTTCGAGTCTCTGACTGACTGACTGGTGTCTCATGGATGAGGTCTAATAGCACTGAATATGTCTCTAGTACAAGGTCTAACAGTACTGAACATGTCTTTAGGACGAGGTCTAACAGCACTGAATATGTCTCATGGACGAAGTCTAACAGTACTGAATATGTCTCATGGACGAGGTCTAACAGTACTGAATATGTCTCTAGGACGAGGTCTAACAGTACTGAATATGTCTCATGGACGAGGTCTAACAGTACTGAATATGTCTCTAGGACGAGGTCTAACAGTACTGAATATGTCTCATGGATGAGGTCTAACAGTACTGAATATGTCTCATGGACGAAGTCTAACAGTACTGAATATGTCTCATGGACGAGGTCTAACAGTACTGAATATGTCTCTAGGACGAGGTCTAACAGTACTGAATATGTCTCATGGATGAGGTCTAATAGCACTGAATATGTCTCTAGGACGAGGTCTAACAGTACTGAATATGTCTCTAGGACGAGGTCTAACAGTACTGAATATGTCTCATGGATGAGGTCTAACATTACTGAATATGTCTCATGGACGAGGTCTAACAGTACTGAATATGTCTCTAGGATGAGGTGTAACAGTACTGAATATGTCTCTAGGACGAGGTCTAACAGTACTGAATATGTCTCATGGACGAGGTCTAACAGTACTGAATATGTCTTATGGATGAGGTCTAACGGTACTGAATATGTCTCTAGGATGAGGTCTAACATTACTGAATATGTCTCAAGGATGAGGTCTAACAGTACTGAATATGTCTCTAGGACGAGGTCTAACAGTACTGAATATGTCTCATGGATGAGGTCTAACATTACTGCATATGTCTCATGGATGAGGTCTAACAGTACTGAATATGTCTCTAGGATGAGATCTAACAGTACTGAATATGTCTCATGGATGAGGTCTAACAGTACTGAATATGTCTCATGGATGAGGTCTAACGGTACTGAATCTGTCTCTAGAACGAGGTCTAACAGTACTGAATATGTCTCTTGGATGAGGTCTAACAGTACTGAATATGTCTCTTGGATGAGGTCTAATAGCAAATCAAATCAAATGTTAATGGTCACATACACATGGTTAGCAGTTAATGTTAATGCGAGCGTAGCAAAATGCTTGTGCTTCTAGTTCCGACAGTGCAGTAATATCTAACAAGTAATCTGACAATTCCCCAACAACTACCTTATACACACCAGTGTATAGTAATGAATAAGTATATTTACATATAAATATATGGTAGAGCTATGGCCGAACGGCATAGGCAAGATGCAGTAGATGGTATAGAGAACAGTATATACATATGAGAAGAGTAATGTAGGGCATGTAAACATTATATAAGTGGCATTGTTTAAAGTGACTAGTGATACATTTATTACAACTTTTGTATTATTAAAGTGGCTGGAGATTTGAGTCAGTATTTTGGCAGTAGCCACTCAATGTTAGTGATGGCTGTATAACAGTCTGGTGGCCTTGAGATGAAAGCTGTTTTTCAGTCTCTCGGTCCCACCTTTGATGCACCTGTACTGACCTCGCCTTCTGGATAATAGCTGGGTGAACAGGCAGTGGCTCGGGGTGTAGGTGTCCTGGAGGGCAGGCAGTTTGCCTCCAGTGACCAGCATCGGAATGGCCGATTAATTTGGGCCGATTTCAAGTTTTCATAACAATCGGAAATCGGTATTTTTGGTCCATGATCATCTCCTTTATTTTGTTGACGTGGAGTGTGAGGTTATTTTCCTGTCACCACACTCCGAGGGCCCTCACCTCCTCCCTGTAGGCTGTCTCGTCGTTGTTGGTAATCAAGCCTAACACTGTTGTGTCATCTGCAAACTTGATGATTGAGTTGGTGGTGTGCATGGCTACGCAGTAATGGGTGAACAGGGAGTACAGGAGAGGGCTGAGACCGCTCCCTTGTGGGGCCCCAGTGTTGAGGATGAGTGGGTGGAGATGTTGTTTCCTACCCTCACCACCTGGGGGTGTCCCGTCAGAAAGTCCAGGACCCAGTTGCACAGGGCGGGGTTAAGACCCAGGGTCTCGAGCTTAATGACGAGTTTGGAGGGTACTATGGTGTTAAATGCTGAGCTATGGTCGATGAACAGCATTCTTAAATAGGTATTCCTCTTGTCCAGAAGGGTTAGGGCAGTGTTCAGCGTGATTGCGATTGCGCCGTCTGTGGACCTATTGGGGCGGTAAGCAAATTGTAGTGGGCCTAGGGTGTCAGGTAGGGTGGAGGTGATATAGTGTCTCAAACCACTCCATGATGATGGAAGTGAGTGCTACGGGGTGATAGTCGTTTAGCTTAGTTACCTTAGCTTTCTTGGGAACAGGAACAATGGTTGCCCTCTTGAAGCATGTGGGAACAGCAGACTGGGATAAGGATTGATTGAATATGTCCGTAAACACATCAGCCAGCTGGTCTGCGCATGCTCTGAGGACGCGGCTGGGGATGCCGTATGGGCCTACAGCCTTGCGAGGGTTAACACGTTTAAATGTTTTACTCATGTCGGCTGCAGTGAAGGAGAGTCCACAGGTTTTGGTAGCGGGCCATGTCAATGGCACTGTATTGTCCTCAAAGTGTCAAAGAAGTTGTTTAGTTTGTCTGGGAGCAAGACATCGGTGTCCGGTATGGGGCTGGTTTTCTTTTTGTTGTCCGTGATTGACTGTAGACCCTGCCACATACCTCTCGTGTCTGAGCCGTTGAATTGCGACTCTACTTTGTCTCTATACTGACGCTTAGCTTGTTTTATTTATTGCCTTGCGGAAGGAATAGCTACACTGTTTGTATTCAGTCATGTTTCCGGTCTCCTTGCCCTGATTAAAAGCAGTGGTTCGCGCTTTCAGTTTTCTGCGAATGCTGCCATCAATCCACGGTTTCTGTTTGGGGAAGGTTTTAATGGTCGACGTGAGTACAACATCATCGATGCACTTGCTAATAAACTGGCTCACCGAATCAGCTTATACATCAATGTTGTTGTTCAATGCTATCCAGAACCTATCCCAGTCTTCGTGATCGAAGCAATCTTGAAGCGTGGAATCAGATTGGTCGGACCAGCATTGAACAGACCTGACGGGCATTTCCCATTTTAGTTTCTGTCTATAGTCTGGGAGCAACAAAATGGAGTCGTGGTCAGATTTGCCGAAAGGAGGGCGGGGGAGGGCTTTGTATGCATCACGGAAGTTAGAGTAACAATGATCCAGAGTTTTACCAGCCCGGCTCGCGCATTCGATATGCTAATAAAATGTAGGGAGCCTTGATTTCAGATTAGCCTTGTTAAAATCCCCAGCTACAATAAATGCAGCCTCGGGATATGTGGTTTCCAATTTATACTGAACATGTCTGACATGGATCTCATTTAGAGGTTATGTTTACAGACACTAGTCTGGTTAAAAACTGTGACCTCTTCCTTAGATGTTACCAACAGGTTTTCCCTTCACATAAGTAAAAGGGAGGTAGGACCAGTAACCGAATGGTTGCTGTTTCAAATCCCAGAGCTGACTAAATTGTGCCCTTGAGCAATGCACTTAACCCTATTTATACCTGTAAGTTGATCTGGTTAAGACCGTCTGCTAAATGACTAAAATGTAAAATGGATAGGTAGGTACAGCATAACCTTAAAGGGATAGTTTTGGATTTTGGCACTTGCGGTCAGACCTCCAGAGGTTGTTAACATGGTCAGACTGCTCACATTCCTTATAGAATAGTTATACTTCTCCAGAGTGAGATGAACTCGTGGATACCATATTTACGTCTCTGCGTCCAGTATGAAGGAAGTTAGAGGTAGTTTCACGAGTCAATGCTAACTAGTCTACAGAAACATCCAGTCATTGCGCTAATGCTAGTTAGCATAGCAACTTCCTTCAAATGGCAAGCAGAGACATAAAAGGTATCCACAAGTTCGTCTGACTCTGGGGAAGTAGATATTACCAGAATCCAGAACTATGCCTTTAAGGAATGTGAGAAGCCTGACCGTGTTAATACCCTAACCTCTGGAGATCTGATTGCAAGTGGAGACAAACATTGAAATGTCACTGCTAACTGTTATTTCTTCACGGCCAAAATATTTGGTTTGACAGCTGGACGCCAACTTCTATGTCTGGCCTAGACAGCACCTTCTGAGCATGTACATCCTGATAACTTTGAAGCCATTTCCTGGATAACCTGCATTTAGGAAGGGTTGGTATTTATTTACATGCTCCCTTGGTGGAAAGGTGACCAAATCTCCAACCTGGTATGGAATGGAATGCAAGTTTGCCAATCCAAACACTGGAATTTCATGCCTGGTGTGCCAATGCAAATGCCCTTGTGTGCCAGCCTTGGTACCCGTGCCCAACATTGCTGATGCCAGCCATAACCCACCGTCTAACCCTAACCCATTGTCAACCCTAACCCATTGTTAACCCTAACCCATTGTTAACCCTAACCCATTGTTAATCCTAACCCATTGTTAACCCTAACCCATTGTCTTTCTCTTCCATCCAGGTCACCACACCGTCTACATCGGAGTACAGATGCCCAAGAGCTACCGGCGTCGGAGACGTCAACGCCGGAGAGGAAGCCACAAGGACAGGAAGGATCATCTGACGGAGAACGCCTCTGACAGGTCCGACACAGAAAACAACGATGAGGCCAGCAACAGCATCCTCAAACCGCTCAGTAAGTGCTGCTAAAATACACGTCAGTACAGATTACCGGCTTCGGCCATCTCCCTGGCAGCAGAGATTACCGGCCGAAACGTCTCTCATGGCAGCAGAGCTGCTTTTCAGAACAACTAACACTCCCTGGCCCTAAAAAAGGCTTGAGGTGTCCCTGACCCCCAAATCTGCTGACAGCCAATCATTGCTGACCCCCAAATCTGCTGACCCTCAAATCTGATGTCAGCCAATCATTGCTCACTACACTGTCAGTCAATAACTGCTCACTACACTGTCAGCCAATAACTGCTCACTCCACTCGGTCAGTCAATCACTGCTCACTCCACTCAGTCTGCCAATCACTGCTCACTTAACTCAATGAGAAGGATTGGCTGAGCCAATCTGTGAGATAGCCTGGTAGGGGGACGAATGTGTTTGGACAGACTAGAGTGAGGGTTAGTGTTGGTCTATAGACTAGAGAGGGTTATGGTTCGTCTACAGACTAGAGAGGTTTAGGGATGGTCTATGGACTAGAGAGAGTGTTAGAATTAGTCTACAGACTAGTGAGAGGGTTAGGATTAGTCTACAGATTAGAGAGAGGGTTAGGATTAGTCTATAGACTAGTGAGAGGGTTAGGATTAGTCTACATATTAGATAGAGGGTTAGGATTAGTCTACAGACTATAGAGAGGGTTAGGATTAGTCTACATATTAGATAGAGGGTTAGGATTAGTCTACAGACTAGTGAGAGGGTTAGGATTAGTCTACAGATTAGAGAGAGGGTTAGGATTAGTCTACAGACTAGTGAGAGGGTTAGGATTAGTCTACAGATTAGAGAGAGGGTTAGGATTAGTCTACATATTAGATAGAGGGTTAGGATTAGTCTATAGACTAGTGAGAGGGTTAGGATTAGTCTACATATTAGATAGAGGGTTAGGATTAGTCTACAGACTATAGAGAGGGTTAGGGTTGGTTTACAGATTAGGGTTAGGGTTGGTCTACATACTAGAGAGGGTTATGGTTGGTCTACAGACTAGAGAGGGTTAAGGTTAGTCTATAGACAAGAGAGAGTTGGTCTATAGACAAGAGAGGGTCAGGGTTGGTGTATAGACTAGAGAGTGTTAGGTCTGGTCTACAGACCAGAGAGGGTTAGGGTTGGTCTACAGGCTAGAGAGAAATGTAGGGTTGGTCTACAGACTATAGATGGTTTGGGTTGGTCTATAAACTATAGAGAGGTTTAGGATTAGTCTACATATTAGAGAGGGTTGTGGAGAGATAGAGAGAGGGGGGAGAGATAAGGAGTGAAATTGACACAGGGGTTGGAGGACAGGGAAAGTGAATGTATATGTTAGACCTTTGCTATGTGTTGATTAATGTGGTGCCTTTGCTATGTGTTGATTAATGTGGTGCCTTTGCTATGTGTTGATTAATGTGGTGCCTTTGCTATGTGTTGATTAATGTGGTGCCTTTGCTATGTGTTGATTAATGTGGGACCTTTGCTATGTGTTGATTAATGTGGTGCCTTTGCTATGTGTTGATTAATGTGGTGCCTTTTCTATGTGTTGATTAATGTGGGACCTTTGCTATGTGTTGATTAATGTGGTGCCTTTTACATTTCAGTCATTTAGCAGATGCTCTCATGACAAACAGTAATAAGGGCATACATGTTTGTACTATTTCGCACCTTTACCATGTGCTGGTTAACATGGGACCCTTTACCATGTGTTGGTTAAAATGGGACCCTTTACCATGTGTTGGTTAAAATGGGACCCTTTGCCATGTGTTGGTTAAAATGGGACCCTTTGCCATGTGTTGGTTAAAATGGGACCCTTTGCCATGTGTTGGTTAACATGGGACCCTTTACCATGTGTTGGTTAAAATGGGACCCTTTACCATGTGTTGGTTAAAATGGGACCCTTTACCATGTGTTGGTTAAAATGGGACCCTTTGCCATGTGTTGGTTTAAATGGGACCCTTTGCTATGTGCTGGTTAACATGGGACCCTTTACCATGTGTTGATTAACATGGGACCCTTTGCCATGTGTTGGTTAACATGGGACCCTTTGCTATGTGTTGGTTAAAATGGGACCCTTTGCTATGTGCTGGTTAAAATGGGACCCTTTGCCATGTGTTGGTTAACATGGGACCCTTTGCTATGTGTTGGTTAAAATGGGACCCTTTGCTATGTGCTGGTTAAAATGGGACCCTTTACCATGTGTTGGTTAACATGGGACCCTTTGCCATGTGTTGGTTAACATGGGACCCTTTGCTATCTGTTGGTTACTGTGGAGACCTTTGATATGTGTTGGTTACTGTGGAGACCTTTGCTATGTGTTGGTTAACATGGGACCCTTTGCTATCTGTTGGTTACTGTGGAGACCTTTGCTATGTTTTGGTTAACATGGGACCATTTGCTATCTGTTGGTTACTGTAGAGACCTTTGCTATGTTTTGGTTAACATGGGACCATTTGCTATCTGTTGGTTACTGTAGAGACCTTTGCTATCTGTTGGTTACTGTAGAGACCTTTGCTATGTGTTGGTTAACATGGGACCCTTTGCTATCTGTTGGTTACTGTGGAGACCTTTGCTATGTTTTGGTTAACATGGGACCATTTGCTATCTGTTGGTTACTGTAGAGACCTTTGCTATGTTTTGGTTAACATGGGACCATTTGCTATCTGTTGGTTACTGTAGAGACCTTTGCTATGTTTTGGTTAACATGGGACCATTTGCTATCTGTTGGTTACTGTAGAGACCTTTGCTATCTGTTGGTTACTGTAGAGACCTTTGCTATCTGTTGGTTGCTCTTTTGCTCTGCGTGGAGTCTGGCCATCTGCAGATGGAAAAGGCTTTACTCAGCTGTTTAGAGATTCAAGAAAACACTGTCTGTGTTGCTGATAACAGCCAGGGGGGAGATCAACACTGTTACACTCAACACTGATGCACAAGGAATCTGATACGGCTGTAGAGTTTGATACAGGTGTAGAGTTTGATACAGGTGTAGAGTTTAATACAGCTGTAGAGATTAATACAGGTGTAGAGTTTAAACAAGCTGTAGAGTTTAACACAGCTGTAGAGTTTGATACAGGTGTAGAGTTTAACACAGCTGTAGAGTTTGATACAGGTGTAGAGTTTAACACAGCTGTAGAGTTTGATACAGGTGTAGAGTTTGATACAGTTGTAGAGTTTGATACAGTTGTAGAGTTTGATACAGTTGTAGAGTTTGATACAGGTGTAGAGTTTGATACAGGTGTAGAGTTGCATACAGGTGTAGAGTTTGATACAGGTGTAGAGTTTGATACAGGTGTAGAGTTTAACACAGCTGTAGAGTTTGATACAGGTGGCGAGTTTGATACAGGTGTAGAGTTTAATAAAGGTGTAGATTTTGATACAGGTGTAGAGATTTGTACGGCTGTAGAGTTTGGATTTGTTTGAGAAGCTATAATGGAATGTCCTCCATCATCACTGTGGTTGTTATTTAAGTGTACTATGAACTATATTATAAACCGGGTGTATCGAGCCCTGAAAGCTAATTGGCTGAAAGCTGTGGTTTATTAGACCGTCTACCTCGTGTATGACAAAACATGTATTTTTAGTGGTATCATTTTGTTGTTAAACCAGTTCGTAAAAACAATAAGGCACCTCGGGGGGTTGTGGTATATGGCCGATATACCACTTCTAAGGGCTGTACGCTGTCACTGCATGTTGCGTCGGACCTAAGAACATCCCTTCGCCATAGCATATTAGCCATATACCACACCTCCTCGGGCTTTATTGATTAAATATACTCACAAAACAATACAATACTATCTATGAACATATTTGGTTTGACATAGTCATAGTGGGGCAAGTTGTTCATGCCAAGCTATGTATGTGGGGTTAAAGGCCACATCTGACATCTGTCCCTAGCGCTGAGGAAAAAAACAAACATATTCTCTGAAACATTTTGTTTGTTGCATAGAGATGCCTGTCTTGAAAAGATTCTCAGCATCTCTTAACCTCTGCCTGAAAAAACACCTCCCCATCTGTCCTGGGGGTTAGGGCCCATCTCCCCTGCCTAAAAACCAACAGAGGACAGACCAGCCTCCTGCTATGGTTAGGGCTGGGGTTATGGTTAGGGTAAGCAGAGACCAGGGTCTGATCCCAGCTGCTTTGTGAACCACAGACATGCAATATCCTGTGTCTTCAATCTTGATTCACAGTAGGCTATTTAGTTGTACCCAAATATAACCTAGTAAAACACAACACTTTGATGCAGATATGATTTGCATTTAATTAATACAACTTAAGCAGTAAATGGTGTTGTGAGTAAGATCTCATTTGATAGTTATTCCTTTAATATATTGTAGGCCAGTGATGTCATTGTTAATCTGCCTCAAATATATTATTTTGATTTGAACCTTTATTTAACTCGGCAAGTCAGTTAAGAACCAATTCTTATTTACAATGACGGCCTTGGAACAGTGGGTTAACTGCCTTGTTCAGGGGAAGAATGACAGATTTTTACCTTAGCTCAGGGATTCGATCTAGCAAATGTTCAGTTACTGGCCCAATGCTCTAAACACTAGGCTACCTGCCGCCCCATTATATAAACCAATATAAACCCCAATATAAACACTAATGTTTCATTAATTAGAGCTGTCCGTGTATTTACATGCCAATCATGGTGTTTAGTATTAACGTGCCGAGTATGTTAATTTATATTTAAATGCCATGCCAATCATGGTGTTTAGTATTAACATGTCGATTATGTTAATTTATATTTAAATGCCATGCCAATCATGTTAATAAATCAAATCAAATCAAATTTTATTTGTCACATACACATGGTTAGCAGATGTTAATGCGAGTGTAGCGAAATGCTTGTGCTTCTAGTTCCGACAATGCAGTAATAACCAACAAGTAATCTAACTAACAATTCCAAAACTACTGTCTTATACACAGTATAAGGGGATAAAGAATATGTACATAAGGATATATGAATGAGTGATGGTACAGAGCAGCATAGGCAAGATACAGTAGATGGTATCGAGTACAGTATATACTAATAATGCTAACAGGTCAATAATGTTGATTCATATCTACATGCCAATCATTTAGATTAATATTTACATGCCAATCATTTTGATTAATATTTAAAAATATATATTTTTAAATTGATTTCACCTTTATTTAACCAGGTAGGCCAGTTGAGAAAAAGTTCTCATTTACAACTGCGACCTGGCCAAGATAAAGCAAAGCAGTGCGACAAAAAACAACACAGAGTTACACATGGAATAAACAAAACATAAAGTCAATAATAGTTGAAGAAAATCTATATATAGTGTGTGCAAATGAGGTAAGATAAGGGAGGTAAGGCAATAAATAGACTATGGTGGCGAAGTAATCAAATCAAATCAAATGTATTTATATAGCCCTTTGTACAACATATGAATTACACATGGGATAAACAAAAGTGCAGTCAATAACACAATAGAAAAGTCTATATACAGTGTGTGCAAATGGAGTAAGGAGGTAAGGCAATAAATAGGCCATAGTAGCGAAGTAATTACAATTCAGCAATTAACACTGGAGGGATTGATGTGCAGATGATGATGATGTGCAAGTAGAAATACTGGTGTGCAAAAGAGCAGAAAAGTAAATAAAAGCAATATGGGGATGAGCTAGGTTGTTGGGTGGGCTAATTACAAATGGGCTATGTACAGCTGCAGCGATGGGTTATCTGCTCAGATAGCTGATGCTTAAAGTTAGTGAGGGAGATATAAGTCTCCAACTTCAGCGATTTTTGCAATTTGTTCCAGTCATTGGCAGCAGAGAACTGGAAGGAAAGGCGGCCAAACGAGGCGTTTGCTTTGGGGATGACCAGTGAGATAAACCTGCTGGAGCGTGTGCTAAGGATGGGTGTTGTTATGGTGACCAGTGAGCTGAGATAAGGCAGAGCTTTACCTAGCAAAGACTTATAGATGACCTGGAGCCAGTGGGTCTTGCAACGGATATGTAACGAGGGCTGGCTGACTAGAGCATACAGGTCGCAATGATGGGTGGTATATGGGGCTTTGGTGACAAAATGGATGGCACTGTGATAGACTGCATCCAATTTGTTGAGTAGAGTGTTGGAGGCTATTTTGTAAATGACATCGCCGAAGTCGATGATTGGTAGGATTATCAGTTTTACGAGGGTATGTTTGGCAGCGTGAGTGAAGGAGGCTTTTTTGCGAAATAGGAAGCCGATTCTTGTTTTAATTTTGAATTGGAGGTGCTTAATATGAGTCTGGAAGGAGAGTTTACAGTCTAACCAGACACCTAGGTATTTGCAGTTGTCCACATATTCTAAGTCAGAACCGTCCAGAGTAGTGATGCTAGTCGGGTGGGCAGGTGCAGGCTGCGATCGGTTGAAGAGCATGCATTTAGTTTTACTGGCGTTTAAGAGCAGTTGGAGGCCATGGAAGGAGAGTTGTATGGCATTGAAGCTCGTTTGGAGGTTTGTTAACTTCTTATGGTATAGGAGACGGTTGCATCCCACATACCCTAGAGAGGTTAACTTCTTATGGTATAGGGGAAGGTTGCATCCCACATACCCTAGAGAGGTTAACTTCTTATGGTATAGGAGACGGTTGCGTCCCACATACCCTAGAGAGGTTAACTTCTTATGGGATAGGGGACGGTTGCATCCCACATACCCTAGAGAGGTTAACTTCTTATGGGATAGGAGACGGTTGCATCCCACATACCCTAGAGAGGATAACTTCTTATGGTATAGGAGACGGTTGCATCCCACATACCCTAGAGAGGTTAACTTCTTATGGGATAGGGAACGGTTGCATCCCACATACCCTAGAGAGGTTAACTTCTTATGGTATAGGGGACGGTTGCATCCCACATACCCTAGAGAGGATAACTTCTTATGGTATAGGAGACGGTTGCGTCCCACATACCCTAGAGAGGTTAACGGTTAGTCCTCTGGGTTTTGCCTGCTACATAAGTTATGTTCTGCTCACAGACATGAGTAAAACAGTTTAAGAAACTTCAGAGTGTTTTCTATCCAAATCTACTAATATTATGCATATCTTATATTCCTGACATGAGTAGCAGGAAATTGAAATTGGGCACGCTATTTATCCAAAAGTGAAAATGCTGTCCCCCATACCTTAAGTAGTCCAAAGAAGGGCCAGATGTATACAGAATGGCGTGGTCTGCGTTGAGGTGGATCAAGGAATCACCTTCAGCAAGAGCGACATCATTGATGTATACAGAGAAGACAGTTGGCCCGAGAATTGAGCCCTGTGGTACCCCCATAGAGACTGCCAGAGATCCGGACTGTTGAGTCTGCCGATAAGAATGTGGTGATTGACAGAGTTGAAAGCCTTGGCCAGGTCGATGAAGACAGCTGCACAGTACTCTGTCTTTTATCGATGGCAGTTATGATATCGTTTAGTACCTTGAATACCTTGAGTGTGGCTGAGGTGCACCCGTGCCCAGCTCGTAAACCGGGTTGCACAGCGGAGAAGGTATGGAGGGATTTGAAATGGTTAGTGATCTGTTTGTTAACTTGGCTTTCGAAGACTTTAGAGAGGCAGGGCAGGATGGATATAGGTCTGTAACAGTTTGGAATGTCTCCCCCTTTGAAGAGGGGGATGAATTCGGCATCTTTCCAATCATTAGGAATCTCGGAAGATATGAAAGAGAGGTTGAACAGACTAGTAGTAGGGTTTAGCAAAATGGCGGGGTAATTTTAGAAAGAGAGGGTCCAGATTGTCTAGTCCAGCTTCTTTGTACGGGTCCAGGTTTTGCAGCTCTTTCAGAATATCTGCTATCTGGATTTGGGTGATGGAGAAGCTTGGGAGGCTTGGGCAAGTAGCTGTGGGGGGGGTGGAGCTGTTGGCTGGGGTTGGGGTAGCCAGGAGGAAAGCATGGCCGGCCGTAGAGAAATGCTCATTGAAATTCTCGATTATTGTGGATTTACCGTTGGTGACAGTGTTTCCTAGCCTCAGTGCAGTGGGCAGCTGGGAGGAGGTGCTCTTATTTTCCATGGATTTTACAGTGTGTTTGTGGTTAGAGCTACAGGAGGCAAATTTCTGTTTGAAAAAGCTAGCCTTTGCTTTCCTAACTGACTGTGTATTGGTTCCTGACTTCCCTGAAAAGTGACATATCGGGGGGACTATTCGATGCTAGTGCAGTACGCCACAGAATGTTTTTGTGCTGGTCGAAGGCAGTCAGGTCTGGAGTGAACCAAGGGCTATATCTGTTCTTAGTTCTACTTTTTTTTGAAAGGGGCATGCTTATTTAAGATGGTAAGGAATGTACCTTTAAAGAACAACCAGGCATCCTGGGCACAGCTGGGAGCTGAGGGGGGTCTATAACAGGTGGCAACAGTGAGACACTTATTTCTGGAGAGATTCATTTTTTAAATTAGAAGTTCAAACTGTTTGGTCATAGACCTTGAAAGTATGACAGAACTTTGCAGGCTATCTCTGCAGTAGATTGCAACTCCTCCCCCTTTGGAAGTTCTATCTTGTCGGGAAATGTTGTAGTTGGGGATGGAAATCTCAGAATTTTTGGTGGCCTTCCTAAGCCAGGATTCAGACATGGCAAGGACATCAGGGTTGGCGGAGTGTGCTAAAGCAGTGAGTAAAACAAACTTAGGGTGGAGGCTTCTGATGTTAATAACATTCAAATACTAAGGCTTTTACGGTTACAGAAGTCAACAAATGAGAGCGCCTGGGGACACACAGGGCCTGGGTTAACCTCTACATCACCCAAGGAATAGAGGAGGAGTAGGATGAGGGTTCGGCTAAAGGCTATCAAAACTGGTCGTCTAGTGCGTTGGGGACAGAGAATAAACGGAGCAGATTTCTGGGCCTGGTAGAATAGATTCAGGGCATAATGTGCAGACAGGGATATGGTAGGGTGCGGGTACAGTGGAGGTAAACCTAGGCATTGAGTGACAATAAGAGAGGTTGCATCTCTGGAAGCACTAGTTATGCTAGGTGAGGTCACACCATGTGTGGTAGGTGGGACAAAAGAGGTGTCTGAGGAATGTTGAGGCTAGGGGCTCTGCAGTAAAATAAAACAATGATAACTACCCTAACAGTATACAAGGCATATTGACACTAGAGAGAGACATGACGCGAGGCATAAAGCAATCACAAGTGTTGATTGGGAGAGCTAGCTAAGACAACAGGTAAGACAGCATCAGCTAATCAGCTAAGACAACAACAACAGGTAAAATGGCGATGAATGGGCAGAGAGGGTCAGTTAACTACACACAGGGCCTGAGTTCGAGGCTGGGGCCGACAGATAAACAAAACAACCAAAATGGAGTGTTGTGATTAATGAACATCAGCAATGTATCCAGGTGATCATTTACATGCCAATCATTTAGATTCATATTTACATGCCAATCATGTTGATTCATATATACATGCCAATCATTTAGATTAATATTTACATGCCAATCATTTAGATTAATATTTACATGCCAATCATTTAGATTAATATTTACATGCCAATCATGTTGATTCATATTCATTCATATTTACTTTATTTACTTTTGCACAAGCACCAGAGGTCTACGTCACGGGCCTCTAGGCGTCACTGAACTGTCTCATTACACACACCTGGTTCCCATTCCCCCTGATTAGTAATTGTATGTATGTGCCCTCTGTTCACCATTGTCTTGTCGGTTATTTTTCCCATGTCCGTTGGTCTGTGAGTATCTGCACTTTGTTGTTTCGGCTTTCTTGCTGCATGTATTGGGTACTCGTTATTATGGGTCTCGTTCTGTGTATTGTTCTTACGGGTCTCATCCCGTGTATTGTGTACTCTTTATTACAGGTCTCGTCCCGTGTATTGTGTACTCTTTATTACAGGTCTCGTCCCGTGTATTGTGTACTCTTTATTACAGGTCTCGTCCCGTGTATTGTGTACTCTTTATTACAGGTCTCGTCCCGTGTATTGTGTACTCTTTATTACGGGTCTCGTCCCGTGTATTGTGTACTCTTTATTACGTGTCTCGTCCCGTGTATTGTGTACTCTTTATTACGGGTCTCGTCCCGTGTATTGTGTACTCTTTATTACGGGTCTCGTCCCGTATATTGTGGACTCGTTATTACGGGTCTCGTTCTGTGTATTATTCTTACGGGTCTCGTCCTGTGTATTGTGTACTCTTTATTACAGGTCTCGTCCCGTGTATTGTGTACTCTTTATTACAGGTCTCGTCCCGTGTATTGTGTACTCTTTATTACGGGTCTCGTCCCGTGTATTGTGTACTCTTTATTACAGGTCTCGTCCCGTGTATTGTGTACTCTTTATTGCGGGTCTCGTCCCATGTATTGTGTACTCTTTATTACAGGTCTCGTCCCGTGTATTGTGTACTCTTTATTACGGGTCTCGTCCCGTGTATTGTGTACTCGTTATTACGGGTATGGTCCCATGTATTGTGTACTCGTTATTACAGGTCTCGCCCCGTGTATTGTGTACTCTTTATTGCGGGTCTCGTCCCGTGTATTGTGTACTCTTTATTATGGGTCTCGTTCTGTGTATTTATTAGAGGTTTAACCTCGCTCTTTTGTTTAAGTTACATCCCTGTGTGTTTTTGTATACGTTTTGGGCTTCGTCCCCGTGCCTTTCATGGCATGTTGTATCTTTGCGTGGAGTATTAAAAACCCCTATTACGTATTCCTGCGCCTGTCTCCAATCATTTATACAATTTGACAGTTGATTAATACTAACATGCCAATCATGTTGATTTAATATTTACATGTCAATCATGTTGATTTAATATTTACATGTCAATCATGTTGATTTAATATTTACATGCCGATACATTGTGATTAACAGGCCTATTAACTTATGTTAATCAATTGGCTAGTTTGCATATTTGGCATCTACAAAGGTTTCTGTTTGTGACATGCTCACACTGATGAAGGGATGTAGGCATCTCTAGCCTCAGAAGCGCTGGCTCCAGCCTCAACCCTAATCCTAGACATACAGTGCATTTGGAAAGTATTCAGACCCATTGACTTTTTCCATATTTTGTTACTTTTACAGCTTTATTCTAAAATGGATTATTGTTTTTAAACTCATCAATCTACACACAATACCCCATAATGACAAAGCAAAACAATAATTATAAATTGTAGCTAATTCATAAAAGAAATACTGAAATACCACATTTACATAAGCATTCAGACCCTTTACTCAGTATGTTGTTGAAGCACCTTTGACAGTGATTACAGCCTCGAACCTTCTTTGGTATGATGCTACAAGCTTGGCATATCTGTATTTGGGGAGTTTCTTCCCTTCAGATCCTCTTAAGGCCAGGCACCGGAAGGTTGCGAGTTCAAACCCCCGAGCTGACAAGGTACAAATCTGTCGTTCTGCCCCTGAACAGGCAGTTAACCCACTGTTCCCAGGCTGTCATTGAAAATAAGAATGTGTTCTTAACTGACTTGCCAAGTAAAATAAAGGTACAATTTAAAAAAATACATAGGCTAATAGAGATTTTTTTTCTTTACTCATCAGACTGACACTTTACCAGGTTAAAGTGTACATATATGCAAGATAGTTTTGTATTACAAGTTTTATTAATTTGTTTGAAGATACATTTAAAAAAATATATATATGCAAATGAGGCAACCTCCTGAAATATGTTACGAGAATGTTTTTCAACACATTGATTCACATTGATTCAGAACATTCAGGCAGAATGTTTTTGTTTTTTGTTGTTTTATGATAAGACACTCAATGGTCAGAGTTTTACAGAACAGTTTATTAAAATATTGTCATTTCATGGAATTATTAAAAATCACTTCACAAGTATGACAGGTGCATATTTTGCATATATTTAAAGAAAATTACGTTCAAAATCTAAATGACACAAGATATATGAAAAAAGCCTCTGTAAAAGTCTGACTACAAGACCTAAGAACTTGTGAGTGGAATAATGTGAATGTACTTCCTTAGACATGGAAAAATTAATTAGCGCACGGGGAACATGACATTTTGAGAAAATGGCCGATAAAGATAGATATACTGTGAATATGGTAGGAATGTCCAGATAGTATACTGTGAAAATGGTAGGAAAGTCCAGATAGTGTATAGTGAATATGGTAGGAAAGTCCAGATATTATACTGTGAATATGGTAGGAAAGTCCAGATATTATACTGTGAATATGGTAGGAAAGTCCAGATATTATACTGTGAATATGGTAGGAAAGTCCAGATATTATACTGTGAATATGGTAGGAAAGTCCAGATATTATACTGTGAATATGGTAGGAAAGTCCAGATATTATACTGTGAATATGGTAGGAAAGTCCAGATATTATACTGTGAATATGGTAGGAAAGTCCAGATAGTATACTGTGAATATGGTAAGAATGTCCAGATAGTATACTGTGAATATGGTAAGAATGTCCAGATAGTATACTGTGAATATGGTAAGAATGTCCAGATAGTATACTGTGAATATGGTAAGAAAGTTCAGATGGTGTACAGTGAATATGGTAGGAAGTACAGGCCAAAAGAGAGTAGCTTTTTGAAGACAGCAGGAAGAGAGGGGAGGGGGGTATTTGTGTGGGTGCATGTAATGCGTGAAGTGGGAGTAGGACTAAATCAGGAGAGTGGCAGCTCAGCTCAGTTCTCTGGACAGCAGGCATTCTTCCCCCTTCTCCTTTCCCATGAGCCTCTACTGCAGGACAAAGTCTTCTTTGTGTGTCTGTGGCTCTTGGCTACACTGCACAGAGCTTTGAAATGCATTTGAACGATGGGATTTCCATTTCTATCTCTCCTTTTTGTGCTTCCTCTCCCCTTTTCCTCTCTCGCTCTGAGTTCAACCTTCCCTCCCTCTTGCTCACTTAGCAACTGGGGGACAGAGAGGCTAATATGGTACCACAGTCCTCAACATTGCCTGGTCCTGCTTGGTACCAGGAACTAAGGAACTATGTGTGTTATAAACCATCCTATATACTGTAGTAATAACGCTGACTGGTCCTCCATAGTAGTAACACTGACTGGTCCTCTATATAGTAGTAACACTGACTGGTCCTCTATAGTAGTAACACTGACTGGTCCTCTATAGTAGTAACACTGACTGGTCCTCTATAGTAGTAACACTGACTGGTCCTCTATATAGTAGTAACACTGACTGGTCCTCTATATAGTAGTAACACTGACTGGTCCTCTATATAGTAGTAACACTGACTGGTCCTCTATATAGTAGTAACACTGACTGGTCCTCTATAGTAGTAACACTGACTGGGCCTCTATATAGCAGTAACACTGACTGGGCCTCTATATAGTAGTAACACTGACTGATCCTCTATATAGTAGTAACACTGACTGGTCCTCCATATGATAGTAACACTGACTGGTCCTCCATAGTAGTAACACTGACTGGTCCACTGTAGTAGTAACACTGACTGGTCCTATATAGTAGTAACACTGACTGGTCCTCTATATAATAGTAACACTGACTGGTCCACTGTAGTAGTAACACTGACTGGTCCTCTATATAGTAGTAACACTGACTGGTCCTCTATATAGTAGTAACACTGACTGGTCCTCCATAGTAGTAACACTGACTGGTCCTCTATATAGTAGTAACACTGACTGGTCCTCTATATAGTAGTAACACTGACTGGTCCTCTATATAGTAGTAACACTGACTGGTCCTCTATATAGTAGTAACACTGACTGGTCCTCCATAGTAGTAACACTGACTGGTCCTCTATATAGTAGTAACACTGACTGGTCCTCTATATAGTAGTAACACTGACTGGTCCTCTATATAGTAGTAACACTGAGTAGTCCTCTATAGTAGTAACACTGACTGGTCATCTATATAGTAGTAACACTGACTAGTCCTCTATATAGTAGTGACAGGTCCTATAAATAGTAGTAACACTGACTGGTCTCTATAGTAGTAACACTGACTGGTCCTCTATATAGTAGTAACACTGACTGGTCCTCTATATAGTAGTAACACTGACTGGTCCTCTATATAGTAGTAACACTGACTGGTCCCTATATAGTAGTAACACTGACTGGTCCTCTATATAGTAGTAACACTGACTGGTCCTCTATATAGTAGTAACACTGACTGGTCCTCTATATAGTAGTAACACTGACTGGTCCTCTATATAGTAGTAACACTGACTGGTCCTCTATATAGTAGTAACACTGACTGGTCCTCTATATAGTAGTAACACTGACTGGTCCTCTATATAGTAGTAACACTGACTGGTCCTCTATATAGTAGTAACACTGACTGGTCCTCTATAGTAACACTGACTGGTCCTCTATATAGTAGTAACACTGACTGGTCCTCTATATAGTAGTAACACTGACTGGTCCTCTATATAGTAGTAACACTGACTGGTCCTCTATATAGTAGTAACACTGACTGGTCCTCTATATAGTAGTAACACTGACTGGTCCTCTATATAGTAGTAACACTGACTGGTCCTCTATATAGTAGTAACACTGACTGGTCCTCTATATAGTAGTAACACTGACTGGTCCTCTATATAGTAGTAACACTGACTGGTCCTCTATATAGTAGTAACACTGACTGGTCCTCCTATATAGTAGTAACACTGACTGGTCCTCTATATAGTAGTAACACTGACTGGTCCTCTATATAGTAGTAACACTGACTGGTCCTCTATATAGTAGTAACACTGACTGGTCCTCTATATAGTAGTAACACTGACTGGTCCTCTATATAGTAGTAACACTGACTGGTCCTCTATATAGTAGTAACACTGACTGGTCCTCTATATAGTAGTAACACTGACTGGTCCTCTATATAGTAGTAACACTGACTGGTCCTCTATATAGTAGTAACACTGACTGGTCCTCTATATAGTAGTAACACTGACTGGTCCTCTATATAGTAGGAACACTGACTGGTCCTCTATATAGTAGTAACACTGACTGGTCCTCTATATAGTAGTAACACTGACTGGTCCTCTATATAGTAGTAATACTGAGTAGTCCTCTATAGTAGTAACACTGACTGGTCCTCTAAATAGTAGTAACACTGCCTGGTCCTCTATATAGCAGTAACACTGACAGGGCCTCTATATAGTAATAACACTGACTGGTCCTCTATATAGTAGTAACACTGACTGGTCCTCTATATAGTAGTAACACTGACTGGTCCTCTTTATAGCAGTAACACTGACTGGACCTCTATATAGTAGTAACACTGACTGGTCCTATATAGTAGTAACACTGACAGGGCCTCTATATAGTAGTAACACTGACTGGTCCTCCATATAGTAGTAACACTGACTAGTAGTAACACTGACTGGTCCTCTATATAGTAGTAACACTGACTGGTCCTCTATATAGTAGTAACACTGACTGGTCCTCTATATAGTAGTAACACTGACTGGTCCTCTATATAGTAGTAACACTGACTGGTCCTCTATATAGTAGTAACACTGACTGGTCTCTATATGTAGTAACACTGACTGGTCCTCTATATAGTAGTAACACTGACTGGTCCTCATATAGTAGTAACACTGACTGGTCCTCTATATAGTAGTAACACTGACTGGTCCTCTATATAGTAGTAACACTGACAGGTCCTATATAGTAACACTGACTGGTCCTCTATATAGTAGTAACACTGACTGGTCCTCTATATAGTAGTAACACTGACTGGTCCTCTATATAGTAGTAACACTGACTGGTCCTCTATATAGTAGTAACACTGACTGGTCCTCTATATAGTAGTAACACTGACTGGTCCTATAGTAGTAACACTGACTGGTCCTATAGTAGTAACACTGACTGGTCCTCTATATAGTAGTAACACTGACTGGTCCTCTATATAGTAGTAACACTGACTGGTCCCTATATAGTAGTAACACTGACTGGTCCTCTATATAGTAGTAACACTGACTGGTCCTCTATATAGTAGTAACACTGACTGGTCCCTATAGTAGTAACACTGACTGGTCCTCTATATAGTAACACTGACTGGTCCTCTATATAGTGTAACACTGACTGGTCCTCTATATAGTAGTAACACTGACTGGTCCTCTATATAGTAGTAACACTGACTGGTCCTCTATATAGTAGTAACACTGACTGGTCCTCTATATAGTAGTAACACTGACTGGTCCTCTATATAGTAGTAACACTGACTGGTCCTCTATATAGTAGTAACACTGACTGGTCCTCTATATAGTAGTAACACTGACTGGTCCTCTATATAGTAGTAACACTGACTGGTCCTCTATATAGTAGTAACACTGACTGGTCCTCTATATAGTAGTAACACTGACTGGTCCTCTATATAGTAGTAACACTGACTGGTCCTCCTATATAGTAGTAACACTGACTGGTCCTCTATATAGTAGTAACACTGACTGGTCCTCTATATAGTAGTAACACTGACTGGTCCTCTATAGTAGTAACACTGATAGTAGTAACACTGACTGGTCCTCTATATAGTAGTAACACTGACTGGTCCTCTATATAGTAGTAACACTGACTGGTCCTCTATATAGTAACACTGACTGGTCCTCTATATAGTAGTAACACTGACTGGTCCTCTATATAGTAGTAACACTGACTGGTCCTCTATATAGTAGTAACACTGACTGGTCCTCTATATAGTAGTAACACTGACTGGTCCTATATAGTAGTAACACTGACTGGTCCTCTATATAGTAGTAACACTGACTGGTCCTCTATATAGTAGTAACACTCACTGGTCTCTATATAGTAACACTGACTGGTCCTCTATATAGTAGTAACACTGACTGGTCCTCTATATAGTAGTAACACTGACTGGTCCTCTATATAGTAGTAACACTGACTGGTCCTCTATATAGTAGTAACACTGACTGGTCCTCTATATAGTAGTAACACTGACTGGTCCCTCTATATAGTAGTAACACTGACTGGTCCTCTATATAGTAGTAACACTGACTGGTCCTCTATATAGTAGTAACACTGACTGGTCCTCTATATAGTAGTAACACTGACTGGTCCTCTATATAGTAGTAACACTGACTGGTCCTCTATATAGTAGTAACACTGACTGGTCCTCATATAGTAGTAACACTGACTGGTCCTATATAGTAGTAACACTGACTGGTCCTCTATATAGTAGTAACACTGACTGGTCCTCTATATAGTAGTAACACTGACTGGTCCTCTATATAGTAGTAACACTGACTGGTCCTCTATATTAGTAACACTGACTGGTCCTATATAGTAGTAACACTGACTGGTCCTCTATAGTAGTAACACTGACTGGTCCTATATAGTAGTAACACTGACTGGTCCTCCATAGTAGTAACACTGACTGGTCCTATATAGTAGTAACACTGACTGGTCCTCTATATCGTAGTAACACTGACTCGTCCTATATAGTAGTAACACTGACTGGTCCTCTATATAGTAGTAACACTCACTGGTCTCTATATAGTAGTAACACTGACGGGTCCTCTATATAGTAGTAACACTGACTGGTTCTCTATATAGTAGTGACACTGACTGGTCCTCTATATAGTAGTAACACTGACTGGTCCTCTATATAGTAGTAACACTCACTGGTCTCTATATAGTAACATTGACTGGTCCTCTATATAGTAGTAACACTGACTGGTCCTCTATATAGTAGTACACTGACTGGTCCTATACAGACTGGTCTCTATATAATAACACTGACTGGTCCTCTATATAGCAGTAACACTGACTGGTCCTCTACATCGTAGTAACACTGACTGGTCCTCCATATAGTAGTAACACTGACTGGTCCTCTATATAGCAGTAACACTGACTGGTCCTCTATATAGTAGTAACACTGACTGGTCCTCTATATAGTAGTAACACTGACTGGTCCTCTATATAGCAGTAACACTGACTGGTCCTCTATATAGTAGTAACACTGACTGGTCCTCTATATAGCAGTAACACTGACTGGTACTCTACATAGTAGTAACACTGACTGGTCCTCTATATAGCAGTAACACTGACTGGTCCTCTACATAGTAGTAACACTGACTGGTCCTCTATATAGTAGTAACACTGACTGGTCCTCTATATAGTAGTAACACTGACTGGTCCTCTATATAGTAGTAACACTGACTGGTCCTCTATATAGTAGTAACACTGACTGGTCCTCTATATAGTAGTAACACTGACTGGTCCTCTATATAGTAGTAACACTGACTGGTCCTCTATATAGTAGTAACACTGACTGGTCCTCCATATAGTAGTAACACTGACTGGTCCTCCATATAGTAGTAACACTGACTGGTCCTCTATATAGTAGTAACACTGACTGGTCCTCTATATAGTAGTAACACTGACTGGTCCTCTATATAGTAGTAACACTGACTGGCCCTCTATATAGTAGTAACACTGACTGGTCCTCTATATAGTAGTAACACTGACTGGTCCTCTATATAGTAGTAACACTGACTGGTCCTCTATATAGTAGTAACACTGACTCGTCCTATATAGTAACACTGACTGGCCCTCTATATGGTAGTAACACTGACTGGTCCTCTATATAGTAGTAACACTGACTGGTCCTCTATATAGTAGTAACACTGACTGGTCCTCTATATAGTAGTAACACTGACTGGTCCTCTATATAGTAGTAACACTGACTGGTCCTCTATATAGTAGTAACACTGACTGGTCCTCCATATAGTAGTAACACTGACTGGTCCTCTATATAGTAGTAACACTGACTGGTCCTCTATAGTAGTAACACTGACTGGTCCTCTATATAGTAGTAACACTGACATATAGTAGTAACACTGACTGGTCCTCTATAGTAGTAACACTGACTGGTCCTCTATATAGTAGTAACACTGACTGGTCCTCTATATAGTAAGTAACACTGACTGGTCCTATACAGTAACACTGACTGGTCTCTATATAATAACATTGACTGGTCCTCTATATAGTAGTAACACTGACTGGTCCTATATATAGTAACACTGACTGGTCCTCTATATAGTAGTAACACTGACTGGTCCTCTATATAGTAGTAACACTGACTGGTCCTCTATAGTAGTAACACTGACTGGCCCTCTATATAGTAGTAACACTGACTGGTCCTCTATATAGTAGTAACACTGGTCCTCTATATAGTAGTAACACTGAGTAGTCCTCTATAGTAGTAACACTGACTGGCCCTCTATATAGTAGTAACACTGACTAGTCCTCTATATAGTAGTAACACCTACTGGTCCTCTATATAGCAGTAACAGTGACTGGTCCTCTATATAGCAGTAACACTGACTGGTCCTCCATATAGTAGTAACACTGACTGGTCCTCCATATAGTAGTAATACTGACTGGTCCTCCATATAGTAGTAACACTGACTGGTCCTCTATAGTAGTAACACTGACTGGTCCTCTATATAGTAGTAACACTGACTGGTCCTCTATATAGTAGTAACACTGACTGGTCCTCTATAAAGTAGTAACACTATACAGTAACACTGACTGGTCCTCTATATAGTAGTAACACTGACTGGTCCTCTATATAGTAGTAACACTTCCTGGTCCTCTATAAAGTAGTAACACTGACTAGTCCTCTATATAGTAGTAACACTGCCTAGTCCTCTATATAGTAGTAACACTGACTGGTCCTCTATATAGTAGTAACACTGACTGGTCCTCTATATAGTAGTAACACTGACTGGTCCTCTATATAGTAGTAACACTGACTGGTCCTCTATATAGTAGTAACACTGACTGGTCTCTATATAGTAGTAACACTGACTGGTCCTCTATATAGTAGTAACACTGACTGGTCCTCTATATAGTAGTGACACTGACTGGTCCTATGTAGTAACACTCACTGGTCTCTATATAGTAACACCGCCTGGTCCTCTATATAGTAGTAACACTGACTGGCCCTCTATAAATTAGTAACACTGACTGGTCCTCTATATAGTAGTAACACTGACTGGTCCTCTATATAGCAGTAACACTGACTGGTCCTCTATATAGTAGTAACACTGACTGGTCCTCTATATAGTAGTAACACTGACTGGTCCTCTATAGAGTAGTAACACTGCCTGGTCCTCTATATAGCAGTAACACTGACAGGGCCTCTATATAGTAGTAACACTGACTGGTCCTCTATATAGTAGTAACACTGACTGGTCCTCTACATAGTAGTAACACTGACTGGTCCTCTATATAGTAGTAACACTGACTGGTCCTCTATATAGTAGTAACACTGACTGGTCCTCTATATAGTAGTAACACTGACTGGTCCTCTATATAGTAGTAACACTGACTGGTCCTCTATATAGTAGTAACACTGCCTGGTCCTCTATATAGTAGTAACACTGACTGGTCCTCTATATAGTAGTAACACTGACTGGTCCTCTATATAGTAGTAACACTGACTGGTCCTCTATATAGTAGTAACACTGACTGGTCCTCTATATAGTAGTAACACTGACTGGTCCTCTATATAGTAGTAACACTGACTGGTCCTCTATATAGTAGTAACACTGACTGGTCCTATATAGTAGTAACACTGACTGGTCCTCTATATAGTAGTAACACTGACTGGTCCTCTATATAGTAGTAACACTGACTGGTCCTCTATATAGTAGTAACACTGACTGGTCCTATATAGTAGTAACACTGACTGGTCCTCTATAGTAGTAACACTGACTGGTCCTCTATATAGTAGTAACACTGACTGGTCCTCTATATAGTAGTAACACTGACTGGTCCTCTATATAGTAGTAACACTGACTGGTCCTCTATATAGTAGTAACACTGACTGGTCCTCTATATAGTAGTAACACTGACTGGTCCTCTATATAGTAGTAACACTGACTGGTCCTCTATATAGTAGTAACACTGACTGGTCCTCTATATAGTAGTAACACTGATATAGTAGTAACACTGACTGGGTCCTTATATAGTAGTAACACTGACTGGTCCTCTATATAGTAGTAACACTGACTGGTCCTATATAGTAGTAACACTGACTGGTCCTCTATATAGTAGTAACACTGACTGACTGGTCCTCTAACACTACTGGTAGTAACACTGACTGGTCCTCTATATAGTAGTAACACTGATATAGTAGTAACACTGACTCGCCCTCTATATAGTAGTAACACTGACTGGCCCTCTATATAGTAGTAACACTGACTGGTCCTCTATATAGTAGTAACACTGACTAGTCCTCTATATAGTAGTAACACTGACTAGTCCTCTATATAGTAGTAACACTGCCTAGTCCTCTATATAGTAGTAACACTGACTGGTCCTCTATATAGTAGTAACACTGACTGGCCCTCTATATAGTAGTAACACTGACAGGTCCTATACAGTAACACTCACTGGTCTCTATATAATAACATTGACTGGTCCTCTATATAGTAGTAACACTGACTGGTCCTCTATATAGTAGTAACACTGACTGGTCCTCTATATAGTAGTAACACTGACTGGCCCTCTATATAGTAGTAACACTGACTGGTCCTCTATATAGTAGTAACTGACTGGTCCTCTATATAGTAGTAACACTGACTGGTCCTCTATATAGTAGTAACACTGACTGGTCCTCTATATAGTAGTAACACTGACTGGTCCTCTATATAGTAGTAACACTGACTGGTCCTCTATATAGTAGTAACACTGACTGGTCCTCTATATAGTAGTAACACTGACTGGTCCTCTATATAGTAGTAACACTGACTGGTCCTCTATATAGTAGTAACACTGACTGGTCCTCTATATAGTAGTAACACTGACTGGTCCTCTATATAGTAGTAACACTGACTGGTCCTCTATATAGTAGTAACACTGACTGGTCCCTCTATATAGTAGTAACACTGACTGGTCCTCTATATAGTAGTAACACTGACTGGTCCTCTATATAGTAGTAACACTGACTGGTCCTCTATATAGTAGTAACACTGACTGGTCCTCTATATAGTAGTAACACTGACTGGTCCTCTATATAGTAGTAACACTGACTGGTCCTCTATATAGTAGTAACACTGACTGGTCCTCTATATAGTAGTAACACTGACTGGTCCTCTATAGTAGTAACACTGACTGGTCCTCTATATAGTAGTAACACTGACTGGTCCTCTATATAGTAGTAACACTGACTGGTCCTCTATATAGTAGTAACACTGACTGGGCCCCTATAGTAGTAACACTGACTGGTCCTCTATATAGTAGTAACACTGACTGGTCCTCTATATAGTAGTAACACTGACTGGTCCTATACAGTAACACTCACTGGTCTCTATATAATAACATTGACTGGTCCTCTATATAGTAGTAACACTGACTCGTCCTATAACACTGACTGGTCCTCTATATAGTAGTAACACTGACTGGTCCCTCTATATAGTAGTAACACTGACTGGCCCTCTATATAGTAGTAACACTGACTGGTCCTCTATATAGTAGTAACACTGACTGGTCCTCTATATAGTAGTAACACTGACTGGTCCTCTATATAGTAGTAACACTGACTGGTCCTCTATATAGTAGTAACACTGGTCATCTATACTGACTGGTCCTCTATATAGTAGTAACACTGACTGGCCCTCTATATAGTAGTAACACTGACTGGTCCTATACAGTAACACTACTGGTCTCTAATAATAACTGACTGGTCCTCTATATAGTAGTAACACTGACTGGTCCTCTATATAGTAGTAACACTGACTGGTCCTCTATATAGTAGTAACACTGACTGGTCCTCTATATAGTAGTAACACTGACTGTTCCTCTATATAGTAGTAATACTGAGTAGTCCTCTATAGTAGTAACACTGACTGGTCCTCTAAATAGTAGTAACACTGCCTGGTCCTCTATATAGCAGTAACACTGACAGGGCCTCTATATAGTAATAACACTGACTCGTCCTCTTAGTAACAGTGACTGTTCCTCTATATAGTAGTAACACTGACGGTCCTCTATATAGTAGTAACACTGACTGGTCCTCTATATAGTAGTAACACTGACTGGTCCTCTATATAGTAGTAACACTGACTGGTCCTCTATATAGTAGTAACACTGACTGGCCCTCTATATGGTAGTAACACTGACTGGTCCTCTATATAGTAGTAACACTGACTGGCCCTCTATATAGTAGTAACACTGACTGGCCCTCTATATAGTAGTAACACTGACTGGTCCTCTATATAGTAGTAACACTGACTGGTCCTCTATATAGTAGTAACACTGACTGGTCCTCTATATAGTAGTAACACTGACTGGTCCTCTATATAGTAGTAACACTGACTGGTCCTCTATATAGTAGTAACACTGACTGGTCCTCTATATAGTAGTAACACTGACTGGTCCTATATAGTAACACTCACTGGTCTCTATATAGTAGTAACACTGACTGGTCCTCTATATAGTAGTAACACTGACTGGTCCTCTATATAGTAGTAACACTGACTGGTCCTCTATATAGTAGTAACACTGACTGGTCCTATACAGTAACACTCACTGGTCTCTATATAATAACATTGACTGGTCCTCTATATAGTAGTAACACTGACTGGTCCTCTATATAGTAGTAACACTGACTGGTCCTCTATATAGTAGTAACACTGACTGGTCCTCTATATAGTAGTAACACTGACTGGTCCTCCATATAGTAGTAACACTGACTGGTCCTCTATAGTAGTAACACTGACTGGTCCTCTATAGTAGTAACACTGACTGGTCCTATATAGTAGTAACACTGACTGGTCCTCTATAGTAGTAACACTGACTGGTCCTATATAGTAGTAACACTGACTGGTCCTCTATATAGTAGTAACACTGACTGGTCCTCTATATAGTAGTAACACTGACTGGTCCCTATATAGTAACACTGACTGGTCCTCTATATAGTAGTAACACTGACTGGTCCTCTATATAGTAGTAACACTGACTGGTCCTATACAGTAACACTCACTGGTCTCTATATAATAACATTGACTGGTCCTCTATATAGTAGTAACACTGAGTAACACTGACTGGTCCTCTATATAGTAGTAACACTGACTGGTCTCTATATAGTAGTAACACTGACTGGTCCTCTATATAGTAGTAACACTGACTGGTCCTCTATATAGTAGTGACACTGACTGGTCCTATGTAGTAACACTGACTGGTCCTCTATATAGTAGTAACACTGACTGGTCCTCTATATAGTAGTAACACTGACTGGTCCTCTATATAGTAGTAACACTGACTGGTCCTATACAGTAACACTCACTGGTCTCTATATAATAACATTGACTGGTCCTCTATATAGTAGTAACACTGACTGGCCCTCTATATAGTAGTAACACTGACTGGTCCTCTATATAGTAGTAACACTGACTGGTCCTCTATATAGTAGTAACACTGACTGGTCTCTATATAGTAACACTGACTCGTCCTATGTTTTAACACTGACTGGTCCTCTATATAGTAGTAACACTGACTGGTCCTCTATATAGTAGTAACACTGACTGGTCCTCTATATAGTAATAACACTGACTAGTCCTATACTGTAACACTCACTGGTCTCTATATAGTAGTAACACTGACTGGTCCTCTATATAGTAGTAACACTGACTGGCCCTCTATATGGTAGTAACACTGACTGGTCCTCTATATAGTAGTAACACTGACTTGTCCTCTATGTAGTAATAACACTGACTAGTCCTCTATATAGTAGTAACACTGACTAGTCCTATACTGTAACATTCACTGGTCTCTATATAGTAGTAACACTGACTGGTCCTCTATATAGTAGTAACACTGACTGGTCCTCCATATAGTAGTAACACTGACTGGTCCTCCATAGTAGGAACACTGACTGGTCCTCTATATAGTAGTAACACTGACTGGTCCTCTATATAGTAGTAACACTGACTGTTCCTCTATATAGTAGTAATACTGAGTAGTCCTCTATAGTAGTAACACTGACTGGTCCTCTAAATAGTAGTAACACTGCCTGGTCCTCTATATAGCAGTAACACTGACTGGTCCTCTATATAGTAGTAACACTGACTGGTCTCTATATAGTAACACTGACTGGTCCTCTATATAGTAGTAACACTGACTGGTCCTCTATATAGTAGTAACACTGACTGGTCCTACAGTAACACTGACTGGTCTCTATATAAGTAACACTGACTGGTCCTCTATATAGTAGTAACACTGACTATATAGTAGTAACACTGACTGGTCCTCTATATAGTAGTAACACTGACTGGTCCTCTATATAGTAGTAACACTGACTGGTCCATATAGTAGTAACACTGACTGGTCCTCTATATAGTAGTAACACTGACTGGTCCTCTATATAGTAGTAACACTGACTGGTCCTCTATATAGTAGTAACACTGACTGGTCCTCTATATAGTAGTAACACTGACTGGTCCTCTATATAGTAGTAACACTGACTCGTCCTCTATATAGTAGTAACACTGACTGGCCCTCTATATAGTAGTAACACTGACTGGTCCTCTATATAGTAGTAACACTGACTGGTCCTATACAGTAACACTCACTGGTCTCTATATAATAACATTGACTGGTCCTCTATATAGTAGTAACACTGACTGGTCCTCTATATAGTAGTAACACTGACTGGTCCTCTATATAGTAGTAACACTGACTGGCCCTCTATATAGTAGTAACACTGACTGGTCCTCTATATAGTAGTAACACTGACTGGTCCTCTATATAGTAGTAACACTGACTAGTCCTCTATATAGTAGTAACACTGCCTAGTCCTCTATATAGTAGTAACACTGACTGGTCCTCTATATAGTAGTAACACTGACTGGTCCTCTATATAGTAGTAACACTGACTAGTCCTCTATATAGTAGTAACACTGACTAGTCCTCTATATAGTAGTAACACTGCCTAGTCTCTATATAGTAGTAACACTGACTGGTCCTCTAGTACTAGTAGTAACACTGACTGGTCCTCTATATAGTAGTAACACTGACTGGTCCTCTATATAGTAGTAACACTGACTGGTCCTCTATATAGTAGTAACACTGACTGGTCCTCTATATAGTAGTAACACTGACTGGTCCTCTATATAGTAGTAACACTGACTGGTCCTCTATATAGTAGTAACACTGACTGGTCCTCTATATAGTAGTAACACTGACTGGTCCTCTATATAGTAGTAACACTGACTGGTCCTCTATATAGTAGTAACACTGACTGGTCCACTGTAGTAGTAACACTGACTGGTCCTCTATATAGTAGTAACACTGACTGGTCCTCTATATAGTAGTAACACTGACTGGTCCTCTATATAGTAGTAACACTGACTGGTCCTCCATAGTAGTAACACTGACTGGTCCTCTATATAGTAGTAACACTGACTGGTCCTCTATATAGTAGTAACACTGACTGGTCCTCTATATAGTAGTAACACTGACTGGTCCTCTATAGTAGTAACACTGACTGGTCATCTATATAGTAGTAACACTGACTGGTCCTCTATATAGTAGTAACACTGACTGGTCCTCTATATAGTAGTAACACTGACTGGTCCTCTATATAGTAGTAACACTGACTGGTCCACTGTAGTAGTAACACTGACTGGTCCTCTATATAGTAGTAACACTGACTGGTCCTCTATATAGTAGTAACACTGACTGGCCCTCTATATAGTAGTAACACTGACTGGTCCTCTATATAGTAGTAACACTGACTGGCCCTCTATATAGTAGTAACACTGACTAGTCCTCTATATAGTAGTAACACTGACTAGTCCTCTATATAGTAGTAACACTGCCTAGTCCTCTATATAGTAGTAACACTGCCTAGTCCTCTATATAGTAGTAACACTGACTGGTCCTCTATATAGTAGTAACACTGACTAGTAGTAACACTGACTGGTCTCTATATAGTAGTAACACTGACTGGTCCTCTATATAGTAGTAACACTGACTGGTCCTCTATATAGTAGTAACACTGACTTGTCCTCTATGTAGTAATAACACTGACTAGTTCTATACTGTAACACTCACTGGTCTCTATATAGTGGTAACACTGACTGGTCCTCTGTAGTAGTAACACTGACTGGTCCTCTATATAGTAGTAACACTGACTGGTCCTCTATATAGTAGTAACACTGACTGGTCCTCTATATAGTAGTAACACTGACTGGTCCTCCATATAGTAGTAACACTGACTGGTCCTCTATATAGTAGTAACACTGACTGGTCCTCTATATAGTAGTAACACTGACTGGTCCTCTATATAGTAGTAACACTGACTGGTCCTCTATATAGTAGTAACACTGACTGGTCCTCTATATAGTAGTAACACTGACTGGTCCTATAGTAGTAACACTGACTGGTCCTCTATATAGTAGTAACACTGACTGGTCCTCTATATAGTAACACTAACTGGTCTCTATATAGTAACACTGACTGGTCCTCTATATTGTAGTAACACTGACTCGTCCTATATTTTAACACTGACTGGTCCTCTATATAGTAGTAACACTGACTGGACCTCTATATAGTAGTAACACTGACTGGTCCTCTATATAGTAGTAACACTGACTGGTCCTCTATATAGTAGTAACACTGACTGGTCCTCTATATAGTAGTAACACTGACTGGTCCTCTATATAGTAGTAACACTGACTGGTCCTCTATATAGTAGTAACACTGACTGGTCCTCTATATAGTAGTAACACTGACTCGCCCTCTATATAGTAGTAACACTGACTGGTCCTCTATATAGTAGTAACACTGACTGGTCCTCTATATAGTAGTAACACTGACTGGTCCTCTATATAGTAGTAACACTGACTGGTCCTCTATATAGTAGTAACACTGACTGGTCCTCTATATAGTAGTAACACTGACTGGTCCTCTATATAGTAGTAACACTGACTGGTCCTCTATATAGTAGTAACACTGACTGGTCCTCTAAATAGTAGTAACACTGACTGGTCCTCCATATAGTAGTAACACTGACTGGTCCTCTATAGTAGTAACACTGACTGGTCCTCTATATAGTAGTAACACTGACTGGTCCTCTATATAGTAGTAACACTGACTGGTCCTCTATATAGTAGTAACACTGAGTAGTCCTCTATAGTAGTAACACTGACTGGTCATCTATATAGTAGTAACACTGACTAGTCCTCTATATAGTAGTAACACTGACAGGTCCTATAAATAGTAGTAACACTGACTGGTCCTCCATAGTAGTAACACTGACTGGGCCTCTATATAGCAGTAACACTGACTGGTCCTCTATATAGTAGTAACACTGACTGATCCTCTATATAGTAGTAACACTGACTGGTCCTCTATATAGTAGTAACACTGACTGGTCCTCTATATAGTAGTAACACTGACTGGTCCTCTATATAGTAGTAACACTGACTGGTCCTCTATATAGTAGTAACACTGACAGGTCCTATACAGTAACACTCACTGGTCTCTATATAATAACATTGACTGGTCCTCTATATAGTAGTAACACTGACTGGCCCTCTATATAGTAGTAACACTGACTGGTCCTATACAGTAACCCTCACTGGTCTCTATATAATAACATTGACTGGTCCTCTATATGGTAGTAACACTGACTGGTCCTATATAGTAACACTGACTGGTCCTATATATAGTAGTAACACTGACTGGTCCTCTATATAGTAGTAACACTGACTGGTCCTCTATATAGTAGTAACACTGACTGGTCCTCTATATAGTAGTAACACTGACTGGTCCTATACAGTAACACTCACTGGTCTCTATATAATAACATTGACTGGTCCTCTATATAGTAGTAACACTGACTGGCCCTCTATATAGTAGTAACACTGACTCGTCCTCTATAGTAACACTGACTGGTCCTCTATATAGCAGTAACACTGACTGGTCCTCTATATAGTAGTAACACTGACTGGTCCTCTATATAGTAGTAACACTGACTGGTCCTCTATATAGTAGTAACACTGACTGGTCCTCTATATAGTAGTAACACTGACTGGTCCTCCATATAGTAGTAACACTGACTGGTCCTCTATATAGTAGTAACACTGACTGGGCCTCTATATAGTAGTAACACTGACTGGTCCTATATAGTAACACTGACTGGTCCTCTATATAGTAGTAACACTGACTGGTCCTCTATATAGTAGTAACACTGACTGGTCCTCTATATAGTAGTAACACTGACTGGTCCTCTATATAGTAGTAACACTGACTGGTCCTATATAGTAACACTGACTGGTCCTCTATATAGTAGTAACACTGACTGGTCCTCTATATAGTAGTAACACTGACTGGTCCTCTATATAGTAGTAACACTGACTGGTCCTCTATATAGTAGTAACACTGACTGGTCCTCTATATAGTAGTAACACTGACTGGTCCTCTATATAGTAGTAACACTGACTGGTCCTCTATATAGTAGTAACACTGACTGGTCCTATACAGTAACACTCACTGGTCTCTATATAATAACACTGACTGGTCCTCTATAGTAGTAACACTGACTGGTCCTCTATATAGTAATAACACTGACTGGTCCTATATAGTAACATACTGGTAGTAACACTGACTGGTCCTCTATAGTAGTAACACTGACTCGTCCCTATATAGTAACACTGACTGGTCCTCTATATAGCAGTAACACTGACTGGTCCTCTATATAGTAGTAACACTGACTGGTCCTCTATATAGTAGTAACACTGACTGGCCCTATATAGTAGTAACACTGACTGGTCCTCTATATAGTAGTAACACTGACTGGTCCTCTATATAGTAGTAACACTGACTGGTCCTCTATATAGTAGTAACACTGACTGGTCCTCTATATAGTAGTAACACTGACTGGTCCTCTATATAGTAGTAACACTGACTGGTCCTCTATAGTAGTAACACTGACTGGTCCTCTATATAGTAGTAACACTGACTATATAGTAGTAACACTGACTGGTCCTCTATATAGTAGTAACACTGACTGGTCCTCAGTAACACTGACTGGTCCTCTAACACTACTGGTCTCTATATAATAACATTGACTGGTCCTCTATATAGTAGTAACATAGTAACACTGACTGGTCCTCTATATAGTAGTAACACTGCCTGGTCCTCTATATAGTAGTAACACTGACTCGCCCTCTATATAGTAGTAACACTGACTGGCCCTCTATATAGTAGTAACACTGACTGGTCCTCTATATAGTAGTAACACTGACTAGTCCTCTATATAGTAGTAACACTGCCTAGTTCTCTATATAGTAGTAACACTGACTGGTCCTCTATATAGTAGTAACACTGACTGGTCCTCTATATAGTAGTAACACTGACTGGTCCTATACAGTAACACTCACTGGTCTCTATATAATAACATTGACTGGTCCCTATATAGTAGTAACACTGACTGGTCCTCTATATAGTAGTAACACTGACTGGTCCTCTATATAGTAGTAACACTGACTGGTCCTCTATATAGTAGTAACACTGACTGGTCCTCTATATAGTAGTAACACTGACTGGGCCTCTATAGTAGTAACCCTGACTGGCCTCTATAGTAGTAACACTGACTGGTCCTCTATATAGTAGTAACACTGACTGGTCCTCTATATAGTAGTAACACTGACAGGGCCCTATATAGTAGTAACACTGACTGGTCCTCTATATAGTAGTAACACTGACTGGACCTCTATATAGTAGTAACACTGACTGGTCCTCTATATAGTAGTAACACTGACTGGTCCTCTATATAGTAGTAACACTGACTGGTCCTCTATATAGTAGTAACACTGACTGGTCCTCTATATAGTAGTAACACTGACTGGTCCTCTATAGTAGTAACACTGACTGGTCTCTATATAGTAGTAACACTGACTGGTCCTCTATATAGTAGTAACACTGACTGGTCCTCTATATAGTAGTAACACTGACTGGCCCTCTATATAGTAGTAACACTGACTGGGTAACACTCACTGGTCTCTATATATAACATTGACTGGTCCTCTATACGTAGTAACACTGACTCGTCCTCTATATAGTAGTAACACTGACTGGTCCTCTATATAGTAGTAACACTGACTGGTCCTCTATATAGTAGTAACACTGACTGGTCCTCTATATAGTAGTAACACTGACTGGTCCTCTATATAGTAGTAACACTGACTGGTCCTCTATATAGTAGTAACACTGACTGGTCCTCTATATAGTAGTAACACTGACTGGTCCTCTATATAGTAGTAACACTGACTGGTCCTCCATATAGTAGTAACACTGACTGGTCCTCTATATAGTAGTAACACTGACTGGTCCTCTATATAGTAGTAACACTGACTGGTCCTCTATATAGTAGTAACACTGACTGGTCCTCTATATAGTAGTAACACTGACAGGTCCTCTATATTAGTAACACTGACTGGTCCTCTATATAGTAGTAACACTGACTGGTCCTCTATATAGTAGTAACACTGACTGGTCCTATAAATAGTAGTAACACTGACTGGTCCTCTATAGTAGTAACACTGACTGGGCCTCTATATAGCAGTAACACTGACTGGTCCTCTATATAGTAGTAACACTGACTGGTCCTCTATATAGTAGTAACACTGACTGGTCCTCTATATAGTAGTAACACTGACTGGTCCTCTATATAGTAGTAACACTGACTGGTCCTCTATATAGTAGTAACACTGACTGGTCCTCTATATAGTAGTAACACTGACTGGTCCTCTATATAGTAGTAACACTGACAGGTCATCTCTATATAATAACATTGACTGGTCCTCTATATAGTAGTAACACTGACTGTCCTCTATATAGTAGTAACACTGACTGGTCCTATACAGTATAGTCTCTATATAATAACATTGACTGGTCCTCTATATAGTAGTAACACTGACTGGTCCTCCTATAGTAGTAACACTGACTGGTCTCTATATAGTAGTAACACTGACTGGTCCTCTATATAGCAGTAACACTGACTGGGCCTCTATATAGTAGTAACACTGACTGGTCCTCTACATAGTAGTAACACTGACTGGGCATCTATATAGTAATAACACTGACTGGTCCTATACAGTAACACTCACTGGTCTCTATATAATAACATTGACTTGTCCTCTATATAGTAGTAACACTGACTGGCCCTCTATATAGTAGTAACACTGACTAGTCCTCTATATAGTAGTAACACCTACTGGTCCTCTATATAGCAGTAACACTGTCTGGTCCTCTATATAGTAGTAACACTGACTGGTCCTCTATATAGTAGTAACACTGACTGGTCCTCTATATAGTAGTAACACTGACTGGTCCTCTATATAGTAGTAACACTGACTGGTCCTCCATATAGTAGTAACACTGACTGGTCCTCCATATAGTAGTAACACTGACTGGGCCTCTATATAGTAGTAACACTGAATCGTCCTGTATAGTAACACTGACTGGTCCTCTATATAGTAGTAACACTGACTGGTCCTCTATATAGTAGTAACACTGACTGGTCCTCTATATAGCAGTAACACTGACTGGTCCTCTACATCGTAGTAAAACTGACTCGTCCTATATAGTAACAGTGACTGGTCCTCTATATAGTAGTAACACTGACGTTCCTCTATATAGTAGTAACACTGACTGGTCCTCTATATAGTAGTAACACTGACTGGTCCTCTATATAGTAGTAACACTGACTGGTCCTCTATATAGTAGTAACACTGACTGGCCCTCTATATAGTAGTAACACTGACTGGTCCTATACAGTAACACTCACTGGTCTCTATATAATAACACTGACTGGTCCTCTATATAGTAGTAACACTGACTGGTCCTCTATATAGTAGTAACACTGACTGGTCCTATATAGTAGTAACACTGACTGGTCCTCTATATAGCAGTAACACTGACTGGCCCTCTATATGTAGTAACACTGACTGTCCCTCTATATAGTAGTAACACTGACTGGCCCTCTATATGGTAGTAACACTGACTGGTCCTCTATATAGTAGTAACACTGACTGGTCCTCTATATAGTAGTAACACTGACTGGTCCTCTATATAGTAGTAACACTGACTGGTCCTCCATATAGTAGTAACACTGACTGGTCCCTAGTAACACTGACTGGTCCTCTATATAGTAGTAACACTGACTGGCCCTCTATATAGTAGTAACACTGACTGGTCCTATACAGTAACCCTCACTGGTCTCTATATAATAACATTGACTGGTCCTCTGTATCGTAGTAACACTGACTCGTCCGATATAGTTACACTGACTGGTCCTATATATAGTAGTAACACTGACTGGTCCTCTATATAGTAGTAACACTGACCGGTCCTCTATATAGTAGTAACACTGACTGGTCCTCTATATAGTAGTAACACTGACTGGCCCTCTATATAGTAGTAACACTGACTGGCCCTCTATATAGTAGTAACACTGACTGGCCCTCTATATAGTAGTAACACTGACTGGTCCTCTATATAGTAGTAACACTGACTGGTCCTCTATATAGTAGTAACACTGACTGGTCCTATACAGTAACACACTGGTCTCTATATAATAACATTGACTGTCCTCTATATGGTAGTAACACTGACTGGTCCTCTATATGGTAGTAACACTGACTGGTCCTCTATATAGTAGTAACACTGACTGGTCCTCCATATAGTAGTAACACTGACTGGTCCTCTATACAGTAGTAACACTGACTGGGCCTCTATAGTAGTAACCCTGACTGGGCCTCTATAATAGTAACATTGACTGGTCCTCTATATAGTAGTAACACTGACTGGTCCTCTCTGTAGTAGTAACACTGACAGGGCCTCTATATAGTAGTAACACTGACTGGTCCTCTAAATAGTAGTAACACTGCCTGGTCATCTATATAGTAGTAACACTGACTGGTCCTCTATATAGTAGTAACACTGACTGGTCCTCTATATAGTAGTAACACTGACTGGTCCTCTATATAGTACTAACACTGACTGGTCCTCTATATAGTAGTAACACTGACTGGCCCTCTATATAGTAGTAACACTGACTGGCCCTCTATATGGTAGTAACACTGACTGGTCCTCTATATAGTAGTAACACTGACTGGCCCTCTATATAGTAGTAACACTGACTGGCCCTCTATATAGTAGTAACACTGACTGGCCCTCTATATAGTAGTAACACTGACTGGTCCTCTATATAGTAGTAACACTGACTCGTCCTCTATATAGTAATAACACTGACTGGTCCTCTATATAGTAGTAACACTGACTGGTCCTCTATATGGTAGTAACAATGACTGGTCCTCTATAGAGTAGTAACACTGACTGGTCCTATACAGTAACACTCACTGGTCTCTATATAGTAGTAACACTGACTGGGCCTCTATATAGTAGTAACACTGACTGGTCCTCTTATATTGTAGTAACACTGACTGGCCCTCTATATGGTAGTAACACTAACTGGTCCTCTATATAGTAATAACACTGACTGGTCCTATACAGTAACACTCACTGGTCTCTATATAATAACATTGACTGGTCCTCTATATCGTAGTAACACTGACTGGTCCTCTATATAGTAGTAACACTGACTGGTCCTCTATATAGTAGTAACACTGACTGGTCCTCTATATAGTAGTAACACTGACTGGTCCTCTATAGTAGTAACACTGACTGGTCCTCTATATAGTAGTAACACTGACTGGTCCTCTATATAGTAGTAACACTGACTGGTCCTCTATATTGTAGTAACACTGACTGGCCCTCTATATAGTAGTAACACTGACTGGTCCTCTATATAGTAGTAACACTGACTGGTCCTCTATATTGTAGTAACACTGACTCGTCCTATATAGTAACACTAACTGGTCCTCTATATAGCAGTAACACTGACTGGTCCTCTATATAGTAGTAACACTGACTGGTCCTCTGTATAGTAGTAATACTGACTGGGCCTCTATAGTAGTAACCCTGACTGGTCCTCTATATAGTAGTAACACTGACTCGTCCTATATAGTAACACTGACTGGTCCTCTATATAGTAGTAACACTGACTGGTCCTCTATATAGGAGTAACACTGACTGGTCCTCTATATAGTAGTAACACTGACTGGTCCTCTATATAGTAGTAACACTGACTGGCCCTCTATATAGTAGTAACACTGACTGGCCCTCTATATGGTAGTAACACTGACTGGCCCTCTATATAGTAGTAACACTGACTGGTCCTCTATATAGTAGTAACAGTGACAGGTCCTCTAGTAACACTGGTCCTCTATATAGGAGTAACACTGACTGGTCCTCTATATAGTAGTAACACTGACTGGTCCTCTATATAGTAGTAACACTGACTGGTCCTCTATATCGTAGTAACACTGACTCGTCCTATATAGTAACACTAACTGGTCCTCTATATAGCAGTAACACTGACTGGCCCTCTATATGATAGTAACACTGACTGTTCCTCTATATAGTAGTAACACTGACTTGTCCTCCATATAATAGTAACACTGACTGGTCCTCCATAGTAGTAACACTGACTGGTCCTCTATATATTAGTAACACTGACTCGTCCTCTATATAGTAGTAACACTGACTGGTCCTCCATATAGTAGTAACACTGACTGGTCCTCTATATAGTAGTAACACTGACTTGTCCTCCATATAATAGTAACACTGACTGGTCCTCCATAGTAGTAACACTGACTGGTCCTCCATAGCAGTAACACTGACTGGTCCTCTATATAGTAGTAACACTGACTGGTCCTCTATATAGTAGTAAACTGACTGACTGGCCCTCTATATGGTAGTAACACTGACTGGCCCTCTATATGGTAGTAACACTGACTGGCCCTCTATATGGTAGTAACACTGACTGGCCCTCTATATAGTAGTAACACTGACTGGCCCTCTATATAGTAGTAACACTGACTGGCCCTCTATATATTAGTAACACTGACTGGCCCTCTATATAGTAGTAACACTGACTGGCCCTCTATAAATTAGTAACACTGACTGGCCCTCTGTATAGTAGTAAAACTGACTGGTCCTCTATATAGTAGTAACACTGACTGGTCCTCTATATAGTAGTGACACTGACTGGTCCTATGTAGTAACACTCACTGGTCTCTATATAGTAGTAACACTGACTGGTCCTCTATATAGTAGTAACACTGACTCGTCCTATATAGTAACACTGACTGGCCCTCTATATGGTAGTAACACTGACTGGTCCTCTATATAGTAATAACACTGACTGGTCCTATACAGTAACACTCACTGGTCTCTATATAATAACATTGACTGGTCCTCTATATCGTAGTAACACTGACTCGTCCTCTATATAGTAGTAACACTGACTGGTCCTCTATATAGTAGTAACACTGACTGGTCCTCTATATAGTAGTAACACTGACTGGTCCTCTATGTAGTAGTAACACTGACTGGTCCTCTATATAGTAGTAACACTGACTGGTCCTCTATATAGTAGTAACACTGACTGGCCCTCTATATAGTAGTAACACTGACTGGTCCTCTATATAGTAGTAACACTGACTGGTCCTCTATATTGTAGTAACACTGACTGGCCCTCTATATAGTAGTAACACTGACTGGTCCTCTATATTGTAGTAACACTGACTCGTCCTATATAGTAACACTAACTGGACCTCTATATAGCAGTAACACTGACTGGCCCTCTATATAGTAGTAACACTGACTGGCCCTCTATATGGTAGTAACACTGACTGGTCCTCTATATAGGAGTAACACTGACTGGTCCTCTATATAGTAGTAACACTGACTGGTCCTCTATATAGTAGTAACACTGACTGGTCCTCCATATAGTAGTAACACTGACTGGTCCTCTGTATAGTAGTAATACTGACTGGGCCTCTATAGTAGTAACCCTGACTGGTCCTCTATATAGTAGTAACACTGACTGGTCCTCTTATATTGTAGTAACACTGACTGGCCCTCTATATGGTAGTAACACTAACTGGTCCTCTATATAGTAATAACACTGACTGGTCCTATACAGTAACACTCACTGGTCTCTATATAATAACATTGACTGGTCCTCTATATCGTAGTAACACTGACTCGTCCTATATAGTTACACTGACTGGTCCTCTATATAGTAGTAACACTGACTGGTCCTCTATATAGTACTAACACTGACTGGCCCTCTATATGGTAGTAACACTGACTGGCCCTCTATATGGTAGTAACACTGACTGGCCCTCTATATAGTAGTAACACTGACTAGTCCTCTATATAGTAGTAACAGTGACAGGTCCTCTGTATATTAGTAACACTGACTCGTCCTCTATATAGTAGTAACACTGACTAGTCCTATAAATAGTAGTAACACTGACTGGTCCTATATAGTAACACTCACTGGTCTCTATATAGTAACACTGACTGGTCCTCTATATCGTAGTAACACTGACTCGTCCTATATAGTAACACTAACTGGTCCTCTATATAGCAATAACACTGACTGGCCCTCTATATGATAGTAACACTGACTGTTCCTCTATATAGTAGTAACACTGACTGGCCCTCTATATGGTAGTAACACTGACTGGTCCTCTATATAGGAGTAACACTGACTGGTCCTCTATATAGTAGTAACACTGACTGGTCCTCTATATAGTAGTAACACTGACTGGTCCTCCATATAGTAGTAACACTGACTGGTCCTCTATATAGTAGTAACACTGACTTGTCCTCCATATAATAGTAACACTGACTGGTCCTCCATAGTAGTAACACTGACTGGTCCTCTATATATTAGTAACACTGACTCGTCCTCTATATAGTAGTAACACTGACTAGTCCTCTATATAGTAGTAACAGTGACAGATCCTCTGTATATTAGTAACACTGACTCGTCCTCTATATAGTAGTAACACTGACAGGTCCTATAAATAGTAGTAACACTGACTGGTCCTCCATAGCAGTAACACTGACTGGTCCTCTATATAGTGGTAACACTGACTGGTCCTCTATATAGTAGTAACACTGACTGGTCCTCTATATAGTAGTAACACTGACTGGTCCTCTATATAGTAGTAACACTGACTGGTCCTCTATATAGTAGTAACACTGCCTGGTCATCTCTATATAATAACATTGACTGGTCCTCTATATAGTAGTAACACTGACTGTCCCTCTATATAGTAGTTACACTGACTGGTCCTATACAGTAACCCTCACTGGTCTCTATATAATAACATTGACTGGTCCTCTATATAGTAGTAACACTGACTGGCCCTCTATATAGTAGTAACACTGACTAGTCCTCTATATAGTAGTAACACCTACTGGTCCTCTATATAGCAGTAACACTGTCTGGTCCTCTATATAGTAGTAACACTGACTGGTCCTCTATATGGTAGTAACACTGACTGGCCCTCTATATAGCAGTAACACTGACTGGTCCTCTATATAGTAGTAGCACTGACTGGTCCTCCATATAGTAGTAACACTGACTGGTCCTCCATATAGTAGTAACACTGACTGGGCCTCTATATAGTAGTAATACTGACTGGGCCTCTATAGTAGTAACACTGACTCGTCCTGTATCGTAACACTGACTGGTCCTCAATATAGCAGTAACACTGACTGGTCCTCTACATCGTAGTAAAACTGACTCGTCCTATATAGTAACAGTGACTGGTCCTCTATATAGTAGTAACACTGACGTTCCTCTATATAGTAGTAACACTGACTGGTCCTCTATATAGTAGTAACACTGACTGGCCCTCTATATAGTAGTAACACTGACTGGTCCTCTATATAGTAATAACACTGACTGGTCCTATATAGTAACACTCACTGGTCTCTATATAGTAACACTGACTGGTCCTCTATATCGTAGTAACACTGACTCGTCCTATATAGTAACACTAACTGGTCCTCTATATAGCAGTAACACTGACTGGCCCTCTATATGATAGTAACACTGACTGTTCCTCTATATAGTAGTAACACTGACTGGCCCTCTATATGGTAGTAACACTGACTGGTCCTCTATATAGGAGTAACACTGACTGGTCCTCTATATAGTAGTAACACTGACTGGTCCTCTATATAGTAGTAACACTGACTGGTCCTCTATATAGTAGTAATACTGACTGGGCCTCTATAGTAGTAACCCTGACTGGTCCTCTATATAGTAGTAACACTGACAGGGCCTCTATATAGTAGTAACACTGACTGGTCCTCTATATAGTACTAACACTGACTGGCCCTCTATATGGTAGTAACACTGACTGGCCCTCTATATGGTAGTAACACTGACTGGCCCTCTATATAGTAGTAACACTGACTGGTCCTCTATATAGTAGTAACACTGACTCGTCCTATATAGTTACACTGACTGGTCCTCTATATAGTACTAACACTGACTGGCCCTCTATATGGTAGTAACACTGACTGGCCCTCTATATGGTAGTAACACTGACTGGCCCTCTATATAGTAGTAACACTGACTGGTCCTCTTATATTGTAGTAAGACTGACTGGCCCTCTATATGGTAGTAACACTAACTGGTCCTCTATATAGTAATAACACTGACTGGTCCTATACAGTAACACTCACTGGTCTCTACATAATAACATTGACTGGTCCTCTATATCGTAGTAACACTGACTGGTCCTCTATATAGTAGTAACACTGACTGGCCCTCTATATAGTAGTAAAACTGACTGGTCCTCTATATAGTAGTAACACTGACTGGTCCTCTATATAGTAGTAACACTGACTGGTCCTCTATATAGTAGTAACACTGACTAGTCCTCTATATAGTAGTAACACTGACTGGTCCTCTATATAGTAGTAACACTGACTGGCCCTCTATATAGTAGTAACACTGACTGGTCCTCTTTATAGTAGTAACACTGACTGGTCCTCTATATTGTAGTAACACTGACTGGCCCTCTATATAGTAGTAACACTGACTGGTCCTCTATATTGTAGTAACACTGACTGGTCCTCTATATAGTAGTAACACTGACTGGTCCTCTATATAGTAGTAACACTGACTGGTCTTCTATATAGTAGTAACACTGACTGGTCCTCTATATAGTAGTAACACTGACTGGTCCTCTATATAGTAGTAACACTGACTGGTCCTCTTTATAGTAGTAACACTGACTGGTCCTCTATATAGTAGTAACACTGACTGGTCCTCAAATATAGTAGTAACACTGACTGGTCCTCCATATAATAGTAACACTGACTGGTCCTCCATAGTAGTAACACTGACTGGTCCTCTATATAGTAGTAACACTGACTGGTCGTCTATATAGTAGTAACACTGACTAGTCCTCTATATAGTAGTAACACTGACTGGTCCTCTATAGTAGTAACACTGACTGGTCCTCTATATAGTAGTAACACTGACTAGTCCTCTATATAGTAGTAACACTGACAGGTCCTATAAATAGTAGTAACACTGACTGGTCCTCCATAGCAGTAACACTGACTGGTCCTCTATATAGTGGTAACACTGACTGGTCCTCTATATAGTAGTAACACTGACTCGTCCTCTATATAGTAGTAACACTGACTGGTCCTCTATATAGTAGTAACACTGACTGGTCCTCTATATAGTAGTAACACTGCCTGGTCATCTCTATATAATAACATTGACTGGTCCTCTATATAGTAGTAACACTGACTGGTCCTATACAGTAACACTCACTGGTCTCTATATAGTAACACTGACTGGTCCTCTATATAGTAGTAACACTGACTGGGCCTCTATATGATAGTAACACTGACTGGTCCTCTACATAGTAGTAACACTGACTGGGCCTCTATATAGTAATAACACTGACTGGTCCTATACAGTAACACTCACTGGTCTCTATATAATAACATTGACTGGTCCTCTATATAGTAGTAACACTGACTGGCCCTCTATATAGTAGTAACACTTACTGGTCCTCTATATAGCAGTAACACTGTCTGGTCCTCTATATAGTAGTAACACTGACTGGTCCTCCATATAGTAGTAACACTGACTGGTCCTCCATATAGTAGTAACACTGACTGGGCCTCTATATAGTAGTAATACTGACTGGGCCTCTATAGTAGTAACATTGACTCGTCCTGTATAGTAACACTGACTGGTCCTCTATATAGCAGTAACACTGACTGGTCCTCTACATCGTAGTAAAACTGACTCGTCCTATATAGTAACAGTGACTGTTCCTCTATATAGTAGTAACACTGACGTTCCTCTATATAGTAGTAACACTGACTGGTCCTCTATATAGTAGTAACACTGACTGGTCCTCTATATAGTAGTAACACTGACTGGTCCTCTATATAGTAGTAACACTGACTGGCCCTCTATATGGTAGTAACACTGACTGGTCCTCTATATAGGAGTAACACTGACTGGTCCTCTATATAGTAGTAACACTGACTGGTCCTCTATATAGTAGTAACACTGACTGGTCCTCCATATACTAGTAACACTGACTGGTCCTCTATATAGTAGTAACACTGACTTGTCCTCCATATAATAGTAACACTGACTGGTCCTCCATATAGTAGTAACACTGACTGGTCCTCCATATAGTAGTAACACTGACTGGGCCTCTATATAGTAGTAATACTGACCGGGCCTCTATAGTAGTAACACTGAATCGTCCTATATAGTAACACTGACTGGTCCTCTATATAGCAGTAACACTGACTGGTCCTCTACATCGTAGTGAAACTGACTCGTCCTATATAGTAACACTGACTGGTCCTCTATATAGTAGTAACACTGACTGTCCTCTATATAGTAGTAACACTGACTGGTCCTCTATATAGTAGTAACACTGACTGGTCCTCTATATAGTAGTAACACTGACTGGTCCTCTATATAGTAGTAACACTGACTGGCCCTCTATATAGTAGTAACACTGACTGGTCCTATACTAACACTACTGGTCTCTATATAATAACATTGACTGGTCCTCTATATGGTAGTAACACTGACTGGTCCTCTATATAGTAGTAACACTGACTGGTCCTATATAGTAACACTCACTGGTCTCTATATAGTAACACTGACTGGTCCTCTATATCGTAGTAACACTGACTCGTCCTATATAGTAACACTAACTGGTCCTCTATATAGCAGTAACACTGACTGGTCCTCTATATAGTAGTAACACTGACTTGTCCTCCATATAATAGTAACACTGACTGGTCCTCCATAGTAGTAACACTGACTGGTCCTCTATATATTAGTAACACTGACTCGTCCTCTATATAGTAGTAACACTGACTAGTCCTCTATATAGTAGTAACACTGACAGGTCCTCTGTATATTAGTAACACTGACTCGTCCTCTATATAGTAGTAACACTGACTAGTCCTCTATATAGTAGTAACACTGACAGGTCCTATAAATAGTAGTAACACTGACTGGTCCTCCATAGCAGTAACACTGACTGGTCCTCTATATTGTGGTAACACTGACTGGTCCTCTATATAGTAGTAACACTGACTGGTCCTCTATATAGTAGTAACACTGACTGGTCCTCTATATAGTAGTAACACTGACTGGTCCTCTATATAGTAGTAACACTGACTGGTCCTCTATATAGTAGTAACACTGACTGGTCCTCTATATAGTAGTAACACTGACTGGTCCTCTATATAGTAGTAACACTGACAGGTCATCTCTATATAATAACATTGACTGGTCCTCTATATAGTAGTAACACTGACTGTCCCTCTATATAGTAGTTACACTGACTGGTCCTATACAGTAACCCTCACTGGTCTCTATATAATAACATTGACTGGTCCTCTATATAGTAGTAACACTGACTGGCCCTCTATATAGTAGTAACACTGACTGGTCCTCTATATAGTAGTAACACTGACTGGTCCTCTATATAGTAGTAACACTGACTGGTCCTCTATATAGTAGTAACACTGACTGGTCCTCTATATGGTAGTAACACTGACTGGCCCTCTATATAGCAGTAACACTGACAGGTCCTCTATATAGTAGTAACACTGACTGGTCCTCCATATAGTAGTAACACTGACTGGTCCTCCATATAGTAGTAACACTGACTGGGCCTCTATATAGTAGTAACACTGACCGGGCCTCTATAGTAGTAACACTGAATCGTCCTGTATAGTAACACTGACTGGTCCTCTATATAGCAGTAACACTGACTGGTCCTCTACATCGTAGTAAAACTGACTCGTCCTATATAGTAACAGTGACTGGTCCTCTATATAGTAGTAACACTGACTGGTCCTCTATATAGTAGTAACACTGACTGGTCCTCTATATAGTAGTAACACTGACTGGTCCTCTATATAGTAGTAACACTGACTGGTCCTCTATATAGTAGTAACACTGACTGGCCCTCTATATAGTAGTAACACTGACTGGTCCTATACAGTAACACTCACTGGTCTCTATATAATAACATTGACTGGCCCTCTATATAGTAGTAACACTGACTGGTCCTCTATATAGTAATAACACTGACTGGTCCTATATAGTAACACTCACTGGTCTCTATATAGTAACACTGACTGGTCCTCTATATCGTAGTAACACTGACTCGTCCTATATAGTAACACTAACTGGTCCTCTATATAGCAGTAACACTGACTGGTCCTCTATATGATAGTAACACTGACTGGTCCTCTATATAGTAGTAACACTGACTGGCCCTCTATATAGTAGTAACACTGACTGGTCCTCTATATAGTAGTAACACTGACTGGTCCTCCATATAGTAGTAACACTGACTGGTCCTCCATATAGTAGTAACACTGACTGGTCCTCCATATAGTAGTAACACTGACTGGTCCTCTATATAGTAGTAACACTGACTGGTCCTCTATATAGTAGTAACACTGACTGGTCCTCTATATAGTAGTAACACTGACTGGTCCTCTATATAGTAGTAACACTGACTGGTCCTCTATATAGTAGTAACACTGACTGGTCCTCTATATAGTAGTAACACTGACTGGCCCTCTATATAGTAGTAACACTGACTGGCCCTCTATATAGTAGTAACACTGACTGGTCCTCTATATAGTAGTAACACTGACTGGTCCTCTATATAGTAGTAACACTGACTGGCCCTCTATATAGTAGTAACACTGACTGGTCCTATACAGTAACACTCACTGGTCTCTATATAATAACATTGACTGGTCCTCTATATAGTAGTAACACTGACTGGCCCTCTATATAGTAGTAACACTGACTGGTCCTCTATATAGTAGTAACACTGACTGGTCCTCCATATAGTAGTAACACTGACTGGTCCTCTGTATAGTAGTAATACTGACTGGGCCTCTATAGTAGTAACCCTGACTGGTCCTCTATATAGTAGTAACACTGACTGGTCCTCTATAGTAACACTGACTGGTCATCTATATAGTAGTAACACTGACTGGTCCTCTATATAGTAGTAACACTGACTGGTCCTCTATATAGTAGTAACACTGACTGGTCCTCTATATAGTAGTAACACTGACTGGCCCTCTATATGGTAGTAACACTGACTGGCCCTCTATATGGTAGTAACACTGACTGGCCCTCTATATGATAGTAACACTGACTGTCCCTCTATATAGTAGTAACACTGACTGGCCCTCTATATGGTAGTAACACTGACTGGTCCTCTATATAGGAGTAACACTGACTGGTCCTCTATATAGTAGTAACACTGACTGGTCCTCTATATAGTAGTAACACTGACTGGTCCTCCATATAGTAGTAACACTGACTGGTCCTCTGTATAGTAGTAATACTGACTGGGCCTCTATAGTAGTAACCCTGACTGGTCCTCTATATAGTAGTAACACTGACAGGGCCTCTATATAGTAGTAACACTGACTGGTCCTCTATATAGTAGTAACACTGACTCGTCCTATATAGTAACACTGACTGGTCCTCTATATAGTAGTAACACTGACTTGTCCTCTATATAGTAAGAACACTGACTGGTCCTATACAGTAACACTCACTGGTCTCTATATAATAACATTGACTGGTCCTCTATATCGTAGTAACACTGACTCGTCCTATATAGTTACACTGACTGGTCCTCTATATAGTAGTAACACTGACTGGTCCTCTATATAGTACTAACACTGACTGGCCCTCTATATGGTAGTAACACTGACTGGCCCTCTATATGGTAGTAACACTGACTGGCCCTCTATATAGTAGTAACACTGACTGGCCCTCTATATAGTAGTAACACTGACTGGTCCTCTATATAGTAGTAACACTGACTGGTCCTCTATATAGTAGTAACACTGACTGGCCCTCTATATAGTAGTAACACTGACTGGTCCTATACAGTAACACTCACTGGTCTCTATATAATAACATTGACTGTCCCTCTATATGGTAGTAACACTGACTGGCCCTCTATATGGTAGTAAAACTGACTGGGCCTCTATATAGTAGTAACACTGACTGGTCCTCCATATAGTAGTAACACTGACTGGTCCTCTATATAGTAGTAATACTGACTGGGCCTCTATAGTAGTAACCCTGACTGGTCCTCTATATAGTAGTAACACTGACTGGTCCTCTCTGTAGTAGTAACACTGACAGGGCCTCTATATAGTAGTAACACTGACTGGTCCTCTAAATAGTAGTAACACTGCCTGGTCATCTATATAGTAGTAACACTGACTGGTCCTCTATATAGTAGTAACACTGACTGGTCCTCTATATAGTAGTAACACTGACTGGTCCTCTATATAGTACTAACACTGACTGGCCCTCTATATAGTAGTAACACTGACTGGCCCTCTATATGGTAGTAACACTGACTGGCCCTCTATAGAGTAGTAACACTGACTGGTCCTATATAGTAACACTCACTGGTCTCTATATAGTAGTAACACTGACTGGTCCTCTTATATTGTAGTAACACTGACTGGCCCTCTATATGGTAGTAACACTAACTGGTCCTCTATATAGTAATAACACTGACTGGTCCTATACAGTAACACTCACTGGTCTCTATATAATAACATTGACTGGTCCTCTATATAGTAGTAACACTGACTGGTCCTCTATATAGTAGTAACACTGACTCGTCCTCTATATAGTAGTAACAATAACTGGTCCTCTATAGAGTAGTAACACTGACTGGTCCTATATAGTAACACTCACTGGTCTCTATATAGTAGTAACACTGACTGGTCCTCTTATATTGTAGTAACACTGACTCGTCCTCTATATTAACACTGACTGGTCCTCTATATAGTAGTAACACTGACTGGTCCTCTATATAGTAGTAACACTGACTGGTCCTCTATATAGTAGTAACACTGACTGGTCCTCTATATAGTAGTAACACTGACTGGTCCTCTATATAGTAGTAACACTGACTGGTCCTCTATATTGTAGTAACACTGACTGGCCCTCTATATAGTAGTAACACTGACTGGTCCTCTATATAGTAGTAACACTGACTGGTCCTCTATATTGTAGTAACACTGACTGGCCCTCTATATAGTAGTAACACTGACTGGTCCTCTATATAGTAATAACACTGACTGGTCCTATACAGTAACACTCACTGGTCTCTATATAATAACATTGACTGGTCCTCTATATCGTAGTAACACTGACTCGTCCTCTATATAGTAGTAACACTGACTGGTCCTCTATATAGTAGTAACACTGACTGGTCCTCTATATAGTAGTAACACTGACTGGTCCTCTATGTAGTAGTAACACTGACTGGTCCTCTATATAGTAGTAACACTGACTGGTCCTCTATATAGTAGTAACACTGACTGGTCCTCTATATGGTAGTAACAATGACTGGTCCTCTATAGAGTAGTAACACTGACTGGTCCTATATAGTAACACTCACTGGTCTCTATATAGTAGTAACACTGACTGGTCCTCTTATATTGTAGTAACACTGACTGGCCCTCTATATGGTAGTAACACTAACTGGTCCTCTATATAGTAATAACACTGACTGGTCCTATACAGTAACACTCACTGGTCTCTATATAATAACATTGACTGGTCCTCTATATCGTAGTAACACTGACTCGTCCTCTATATAGTAGTAACACTGACTGGTCCTCTATATAGTAGTAACACTGACTGGTCCTCTATATAGTAGTAACACTGACTGGTCCTCTATGTAGTAGTAACACTGACTGGTCCTCTATATAGTAGTAACACTGACTGGTCCTCTATATAGTAGTAACACTGACTTGTCCTCTATATTGTAGTAACACTGACTGGCCCTCTATATAGTAGTAACACTGACTGGTCCTCTATATAGTAGTAACACTGACTGGTCCTCTATATTGTAGTAACACTGACTGGCCCTCTATATAGTAGTAACACTGACTGGTCCTCTATATAGTAATAACACTGACTGGTCCTATACAGTAACACTCACTGGTCTCTATATAATAACATTGACTGGTCCTCTATATAGTAGTAACACTGACTCGTCCTCTATATAGTAGTAACACTGACTGGTCCTCTATATAGTAGTAACACTGACTGGTCCTCTATATAGTAGTAACACTGACTGGTCCTCTATGTAGTAGTAACACTGACTGGTCCTCTATATAGTAGTAACACTGACTGGTCCTCTATATAGTAGTAACACTGACTGGTCCTCTATATTGTAGTAACACTGACTGGCCCTCTATATAGTAGTAACACTGACTGGTCCTCTATATAGTAGTAACACTGACTGGTCCTCTATATTGTAGTAACACTGACTGGCCCTCTATATAGTAGTAACACTGACTGGTCCTCTATATTGTAGTAACACTGACTGGTCCTCTATATAGTAGTAACACTGACTGGTCCTCTATATAGTAGTAACACTGACTTGTCCTCTATATTGTAGTAACACTGACTGGTCCTCTATATAGTAGTAACACTGACTGGTCCTCCATATAGTAGTAATACTGACTGGGCCTCTATAGTAGTAACACTGACTGGTCCTCTATAGTAGTAACACTGACTGGTCCTATATAGTAATAACGCTGACAGGTCCTATACAGTAACACTCACTGGTCTCTATATAATAACATTGACTGGTCCTCTATATAGTAGTAACACTGACTGGTCCTCTATATAGTAGTAACACTGACTGGCCCTCTATGTAGTAGTAACGCTGACAGGTCCTCTATATAGTAGTAACACTGACTGGTCCTCTATGTAGTAGTAACACTGACTGGTCCTCTATATAGTAGTAACACTGACTGGTCCTCTATATAGTAGTAACACTGACTGGTCCTCTATATTGTAGTAACACTGACTGGCCCTCTATATAGTAGTAACACTGACTGGTCCTCTATATAGTAGTAACACTGACTGGTCCTCTATATTGTAGTAACACTGACTGGCCCTCTATATAGTAGTAACACTGACTGGTCCTCTATATTGTAGTAACACTGACTGGTCCTCTATATAGAAGTAACACTGACTGGTCCTCTATATAGTAGTAACACTGACTGGTCCTCTATATAGTAGTAACACTGACTGGTCCTCTATATAGTATTAACACTGACTGGTCCTCTATATAGTAGTAACACTGACTGGTCCTCTAAATAGTAGTAACACTGACTGGTCCTCCATATAATAGTAACACTGACTGGTCCTCCATAGTAGTAACACTGACTGGTCCTCTATATATTAGTAACACTGACTCGTCCTCTATATAGTAGTAACACTGACTAGTCCTCTATATAGTAGTAACAGTGACAGGTCCTCTGTATATTAGTAACACTGACTCGTCCTCTATATAGTAGTAACACTGACTAGTCCTCTATATAGTAGTAACACTGACAGGTCCTATAAATAGTAGTAACACTGACTGGTCCTCCATAGCAGTAACACTGACTGGTCCTCTATATAGTGGTAACACTGACTGGTCCTCTATATAGTAGTAACACTGACTCGTCCTCTATATAGTAGTAACACTGACTGGTCCTCTATATAGTAGTAACACTGACAGGTCCTCTCTATATAATAACATTGACTGGTCCTCTATATAGTAGTAACACTGACTGGTCCTCTATATAGTAGTAACACTGACTGGTCCTCTATATAGTAGTAACACTGACTGGTCCTCTATATAGTAGTAACACTGACTGGTCCTCTATATAGTAGTAACATTGACTGGTCCTCTATATAGTAGTAACACTGACTGTCCCTCTATATAGTATTTACACTGACTGGTCCTATACAGTAACCCTCACTGGTCTCTATATAATAACATTGACTGGTCCTCTATATAGTAGTAACACTGACTGGTCCTATACAGTAACACTCACTGCCCTCTATATGAGTAGTAACACTGACTGGTCCTCTACATAGTAGTAACACTGACTGGTCCTCTATATAGTAGTAACAATAACTGGTCCTCTATAGAGTAGTAACACTGACTGGTCCTATATAGTAACACTCACTGGTCTCTATATAGTAGTAACACTGACTGGTCCTCTTATATTGTAGTAACACTGACTCGTCCTCTATATAGTAGTAACACTGACTGGTCCTCTATATAGTAGTAACACTGACTGGTCCTCTATATAGTAGTAACACTGACTGGTCCTCTATGTAGTAGTAACACTGACTGGTCCTCTATATAGTAGTAACACTGACTGGTCCTCTATATAGTAGTAACACTGACTGGTCCTCTATATAGTAGTAACACTGACTGGTCCTCTATATAGCAGTAACACTGACAGGGCCTCTATATAGTAATAACACTGACTGGTCCTCTATATAGTAGTAACACTGACTGGCCCTCTATATAGTAGTAACACTGACTAGTCCTCTATAAAGTAGTAACACTGACAGGTCCTATACAGTAACACTCACTGGTCTCTATATAATAACATTGACTGGTCCTCTATACACTAGTAACACTGACTGGCCCTCTATATAGTAGTAACACTGACTGGTCCTCTATATAGTAGTAACACTGACTGGTCCTCTATATAGTAGTAACACTGACTGGCCCTCTATATAGTAGTAACACTGACTGGTCCTCTATATAGTAGTAACACTGACTCGTCCTCTATATAGTAGTAACACTGACTGGTCCTCTATATAGTAGTAACAATGACTGGTCCTCTATAGAGTAGTAACACTGACTGGTCCTATATAGTAACACTCACTGGTCTCTATATAGTAGTAACACTGACTGGTCCTCTTATATTGTAGTAACACTGACTGGCCCTCTATATGGTAGTAACACTAACTGGTCCTCTATATAGTAATAACACTGACTGGTCCTATACAGTAACACTCACTGGTCTCTATATAATAACATTGACTGGTCCTCTATATCGTAGTAACACTGACTCGTCCTCTATATAGTAGTAACACTGACTGGTCCTCTATATAGTAGTAACACTGACTGGTCCTCTATATAGTAGTAACACTGACTGGTCCTCTATATAGTAGTAACACTGACTGGTCCTCTATATAGTAGTAACACTGACTGGTCCTCTATATAGTAGTAACACTGACTGGCCCTCTATATAGTAGTAACACTGACTGGCCCTCTATATAGTAGTAACACTGACTGGTCCTCTATATAGTAGTAACACTGACTGGTCCTCTATATAGTAGTAACACTGACTGGCCCTCTATATAGTAGTAACACTGACTGGCCCTCTATATAGTAGTAACACTGACTGGTCCTATACAGTAACACTCACTGGTCTCTATATAATAACATTGACTGGTCCTCTATATCGTAGTAACACTGACTCGTCCTCTATATAGTAGTAACACTGACTGGTCCTCTATATAGTAGTAACACTGACTGGTCCTCTATATAGTAGTAACACTGACTGGTCCTCTATGTAGTAGTAACACTGACTGGTCCTCTATATAGTAGTAACACTGACTGGTCCTCTATATAGTAGTAACACTGACTGGTCCTCTATATTGTAGTAACACTGACTGGCCCTCTATATAGTAGTAACACTGACTGGTCCTCTATATAGTAGTAACACTGACTGGTCCTCTATATTGTAGTAACACTGACTGGCCCTCTATATAGTAGTAACACTGACTGGTCCTCTATATTGTAGTAACACTGACTGGTCCTCTATATAGTAGTAACACTGACTGGTCCTCTATATAGTAGTAACACTGACTTGTCCTCTATATAGTAGTAACACTGACTGGTCCTCTATATAGTAGTAACACTGACTGGTCCTCTATATAGTAGTAACACTGACTGGTCCTCTATATAGTAGTAACACTGACTGGCCCTCTATATAGTAGTAACACTGACTGGTCCTCTATATAGTAATAACACTGACTGGTCCTATACAGTAACACTCACTGGTCTCTATATAATAACATTGACTGGTCCTCTATATCGTAGTAACACTGACTCGTCCTCTATATAGTAGTAACACTGACTGGTCCTCTATATAGTAGTAACACTGACTGGTCCTCTATATAGTAGTAACACTGACTGGTCCTCTATATAGTAGTAACACTGACTGGTCCTCTATATAGTAGTAACACTGACTGGTCCTCTATATAGTAGTAACACTGACTGGTCCTCTATATTGTAGTAACACTGACTGGCCCTCTATATAGTAGTAACACTGACTGGTCCTCTATATAGTAGTAACACTGACTGGTCCTCTATATTGTAGTAACACTGACTGGCCCTCTATATAGTAGTAACACTGACTGGTCCTCTATATAGTAGTAACACTGACTGGTCTTCTATATAGTAGTAACACTGACTGATCCTCTATATAGTATTAACACTGACTGGTCCTCTATATAGTAGTAACACTGACTGGTCCTCTTTATAGTAGTAACACTGACTGGTCCTCTATATTGTAGTAACACTGACTGGTCCTCTAAATAGTAGTAACACTGACTGGTCCTCCATATAATAGTAACACTGACTGGTCCTCCATAGTAGTAACACTGACTGGTCCTCTATATATTAGTAACACTGACTCGTCCTCTATATAGTAGTAACACTGACTAGTCCTCTATATAGTAGTAACAGTGACAGGTCCTCTGTATATTAGTAACACTGACTCGTCCTCTATATAGTAGTAACACTGACTAGTCCTCTATATAGTAGTAACACTGACAGGTCCTATAAATAGTAGTAACAGTGACTGGTCCTCCATAGCAGTAACACTGACTGGTCCTCTATATAGTGGTAACACTGACTGGTCCTCTATATAGTAGTAACACTGACTCGTCCTCTATATAGTAGTAACACTGACTGGTCCTCTATATAGTAGTAACACTGACTGGTCCTCTATATAGTAGTAACACTGACTGGTCCTCTATATAGTAGTAACACTGACTGGTCCTCTATATAGTAGTAACACTGACTGGTCCTCTATATAGTAGTAACACTGACTGGTCCTCTATATAGTAGTAATACTGACTCGTCCTCTATATAGTAGTAACATTGACTGGTCCTCTATATAGTAGTAACACTGACTGTCCCTCTATATAGTAGTTACACTGACTGGTCCTATACAGTAACCCTCACTGGTCTCTATATAATAACATTGACTGGTCCTCTATATAGTAGTAACACTGACTGGTCCTATACAGTAACACTCACTGCCCTCTATATGATAGTAACACTGACTGGTCCTCTACATAGTAGTAACACTGACTGGTCCTCTATATAGTAATAACACTGACTGGTCCTATACAGTAACACTCACTGGTCTCTATATAATAACATTGACTGGTCCTCTATATAGTAGTAACACTGACTGGCCCTCTATATAGTAGTAACACTGACTAGTCCTCTATATAGTAGTAACACCTACTGGCCCTCTATATAGCAGTAACACTGTCTGGTCCTCTATATAGTAGTAACACTGACTGGTCCTCTATATGGTAGTAACACTGACTGGCCCTCTATATAGCAGTAACACTGACAGGTCCTCTATATAGTAGTAACACTGACTGGTCCTCCATATAGTAGTAACACTGACTGGTCCTCCATATAGCAGTAACACTGACTGGGCCTCTATATAGTAGTAATACTGACCGGGCCTCTATAGTAGTAACACTGAATCGTCCTGTATAGTAACACTGACTGGTCCTCTATATAGCAGTAACACTGACTGGTCCTCTACATCGTAGTAAAACTGACTCGTCCTATATAGTAACAGTGACTGGTCCTCTATATAGTAGTAACACTGACGTTCCTCTATATAGTAGTAACACTGACTGGTCCTCTATATAGTAGTAACACTGACTGGTCCTCTATATAGTAGTAACACTGACTGGTCCTCTATATAGTAGTAACACTGACTGGTCCTCTATATCGTAGTAAAACTGACTCGTCCTATAGTAGTAACAGTGACTGGTCCTCTATATAGTAGTAACACTGACTGGTCCTCTATATAGTAGTAACACTGACTGGCCCTCTATATAGTAGTAACACTGACTGGTCCTATACAGTAACACTCACTGGTCTCTATATAATAACATTGACTGGCCCTCTATATGGTAGTAACACTGACTGGTCCTCTATATAGTAATAACACTGACTGGTCCTATATAGTAACACTCACTGGTCTCTATATAGTAACACTGACTGGTCCTCTATATCGTAGTAACACTGACTCGTCCTATATAGTAACACTAACTGGTCCTCTATATAGCAGTAACACTGACTGGCCCTCTATATGATAGTAACACTGACTGTCCCTCTATATAGTAGTAACACTGACTGGCCCTCTATATGGTAGTAACACTGACTGGTCCTCTATATAGGAGTAACACTGACTGGTCCTCTATATAGTAGTAACACTGACTGGTCCTCTATATAGTAGTAACACTGACTGGTCCTCCATATAGTAGTAACACTGACTGGTCCTCTGTATAGTAGTAATACTGACTGGGCCTCTATAGTAGTAACCCTGACTGGTCCTCTATATAGTAGTAACACTGACTCGTCCTATATAGTAACACTGACTGGTCCTCTATATAGTAGTAACACTGACTTGTCCTCTATATAGTAAGAACACTGACTGGTCCTATACAGTAACACTCACTGGTCTCTATATAATAACATTGACTGGTCCTCTATATCGTAGTAACACTGACTCGTCCTATATAGTTACACTGACTGGTCCTCTATATAGTAGTAACACTGACTGGTCCTCTATATGGTAGTAACACTGACTGGCCCTCTATATGGTAGTAACACTGACTGGCCCTCTATATAGTAGTAACACTGACTGGCCCTCTATATAGTAGTAACACTGACTGGCCCTCTATATAGTAGTAACACTGACTGGTCCTCTATATAGTAGTAACACTGACTGGTCCTCTATATAGTAGTAACACTGACTGGCCCTCTATATAGTAGTAACACTGACTGGTCCTATACAGTAACACTCACTGGTCTCTATATAATAACATTGACTGTCCCTCTATATGGTAGTAACACTGACTGGCCCTCTATATGGTAGTAAAACTGACTGGTCCTCTATATAGTAGTAACACTGACTGGTCCTCCATATAGTAGTAACACTGACTGGTCCTCTATATAGTAGTAATACTGACTGGGCCTCTATAGTAGTAACCCTGACTGGGCCTCTATAGTAGTAACCCTGACTGGGCCTCTATATAGTAGTAACACTGACTGGTCCTCTCTATAGTAGTAACACTGACAGGTCCTCTATATAGTAGTAACACTGACTGGTCCTCTAAATAGTAGTAACACTGCCTGGTCTCTATATAGTAGTAACACTGACTGGTCCTCTATATAGTAGTAACACTGACTGGTCCTCTATATAGTAGTAACACTGACTGGTCCTCTATATAGTAGTAACACTGACTGGTCCTCTATATAGTAGTAACACTGACTGGCCCTCTATATGGTAGTAACACTGACTGGCCCTCTATATGGTAGTAACACTGACTGGCCCTCTATATAGTAGTAACACTGACTGGCCCTCTATATAGTAGTAACACTGACTGGCCCTCTATATAGTAGTAACACTGACTGGCCCTCTATATAGTAGTAACACTGACTGGTCCTCTATATAGTAGTAACACTGACTCGTCCTCTATATAGTAGTAACACTGACTGGTCCTCTATATAGTAGTAACAATGACTGGTCCTCTATAGAGTAGTAACACTGACTGGTCCTATATAGTAACACTCACTGGTCTCTATATAGTAGTAACACTGACTGGTCCTCTTATATTGTAGTAACACTGACTGGTCCTCTTATATTGTAGTAACACTGACTGGGCCCTCTATATGGTAGTAACACTGACTGGTCCTCTATATAGTAATAACACTGACTGGTCCTATACAGTAACACTCACTGGTCTCTATATAATAACATTGACTGGTCCTCTATATCGTAGTAACACTGACTGGTCCTCTATATAGTAGTAACACTGACTGGTCCTCTATATAGTAGTAACACTGACTGGTCCTCTATATAGTAGTAACACTGACTATCCTCTATATAGTAGTAACACTGACTGGTCCTCTACATAGTAGTAACACTGACTGGTCCTCTATATAGTAGTAACACTGACTGGTCCTCTATATTGTAGTAACACTGACTGGCCCTCTATATAGTAGTAACACTGACTGGTCCTCTATATAGTAGTAACACTGACTGGTCCTCTATATAGTAGTAACACTGACTGGCCCTCTATATAGTAGTAACACTGACTGGTCCTCTATATTGTAGTAACACTGACTGGTCCTCTATATAGTAGTAACACTAACTGGTCCTCTATATAGCAGTAACACTGACTGGCCCTCTATATGATAGTAACACTGACTGTTCCTCTATATAGTAGTAACACTGACTTGTCCTCCATATAATAGTAACACTGACTGGTCCTCCATAGTAGTAACACTGACTGGTCCTCTATATATTAGTAACACTGACTCGTCCTCTATATAGTAGTAACACTGACTAGTCCTCTATATAGTAGTAACAGTGACAGGTCCTCTGTATATTAGTAACACTGACTCGTCCTCTATATAGTAGTAACACTGACTAGTCCTATAAATAGTAGTAACACTGACTGGTCCTATATAGTAACACTCACTGGTCTCTATATAGTAACACTGACTGGTCCTCTATATAGCAATAACACTGACTGGCCCTCTATATGATAGTAACACTGACTGGTCCTCTGTATAGTAGTAACACTGACTGGTCCTCTATATAGTAGTAACACTGACTGGTCCTCTGTATAGGAGTAACACTGACTGGTCCTCTATATAGTAGTAACACTGACTGGTCCTCTATATAGTAGTAACACTGACTGGTCCTCCATATAGTAGTAACACTGACTGGTCCTCTATATAGTAGTAACACTGACTTGTCCTCCATATAATAGTAACACTGACTGGTCCTCCATAGTAGTAACACTGACTGGTCCTCTATATAGTAGTAACACTGACTGGTCCTCTATATAGTAGTAACACTGACTAGTCCTCTATATAGTAGTAACAGTGACAGATCCTCTGTATATTAGTAACACTGACTCGTCCTCTATATAGTAGTAACACTGACAGGTCCTATAAATAGTAGTAACACTGACTGGTCCTCCATAGCAGTAACACTGACTGGTCCTCTATATAGTGGTAACACTGACTGGTCCTCTATATAGTAGTAACACTGACTCGTCCTCTATATAGTAGTAACACTGACTGGTCCTCTATATAGTAGTAACACTGACTGGTCCTCTATATAGTAGTAACACTGCCTGGTCATCTCTATATAATAACATTGACTGGTCCTCTATATAGTAGTAACACTGACTGTCCCTCTATATAGTAGTTACACTGACTGGTCCTATACAGTAACCCTCACTGGTCTCTATATAATAACATTGACTGGTCCTCTATATAGTAGTACCACTGACAGGTCCTATACAGTAACACTCACTGGTCTCTATATAATAACATTGACTGGTCCTCTGTATCGTAGTAACACTGACTCGTCCGATATAGTTACACTGACTGGTCCTATATATAGTAGTAACACTGACTGGTCCTCTATATAGTAGTAACACTGACCGGTCCTCTATATAGTAGTAACACTGACTGGCCCTCTATATAGTAGTAACACTGACTGGTCCTCTATATAGTAGTAACACTGACTGGCCCTCTATATAGTAGTAACACTGACTGGTCCTCTATATAGTAGTAACACTGACTGGTCCTCTATATAGTAGTAACACTGACTGTCCTCTATATAGTAGTAACACTGACTGGTCCTATACAGTAACACTCACTGGTCTCTATATAATAACATTGACTGTCCCTCTATATGGTAGTAACACTGACTGGCCCTCTATATGGTAGTAAAACTGACTGGTCCTCTATATAGTAGTAACACTGACTGGTCCTCCATATAGTAGTAACACTGACTGGTCCTCTATATAGTAGTAATACTGACTGGGCCTCTATAGTAGTAACCCTGACTGGGCCTCTATAGTAGTAACCCTGACTGGGCCTCTATATAGTAGTAACACTGACTGGTCCTCTCTGTAGTAGTAACACTGACAGGGCCTCTATATAGTAGTAACACTGACTGGTCCTCTAAATAGTAGTAACACTGCCTGGTCATCTATATAGTAGTAACACTGACTGGTCCTCTATATAGTAGTAACACTGACTGGTCCTCTATATAGTAGTAACACTGACTGGTCCTCTATATAGTACTAACACTGACTGGCCCTCTATATGGTAGTAACACTGACTGGCCCTCTATATGGTAGTAACACTGACTGGCCCTCTATATGGTAGTAACACTGACTGGCCCTCTATATAGTAGTAACACTGACTGGCCCTCTATATAGTAGTAACACTGACTGGCCCTCTATATAGTAGTAACACTGACTGGCCCTCTATATAGTAGTAACACTGACTGGTCCTCTATATAGTAGTAACACTGACTCGTCCTCTATATAGTAGTAACACTGACTGGTCCTCTATATAGTAGTAACAATGACTGGTCCTCTATAGAGTAGTAACACTGACTGGTCCTATATAGTAACACTCACTGGTCTCTATATATTAGTAACACTGACTGGGCCTCTATATAGTAGTAACACTGACTGGTCCTCTTATATTGTAGTAACACTGACTGGCCCTCTATATGGTAGTAACACTAACTGGTCCTCTATATAGTAATAACACTGACTGGTCCTATACAGTAACACTCACTGGTCTCTATATAATAACATTGACTGGTCCTCTATATCGTAGTAACACTGACTCGTCCTCTATATAGTAGTAACACTGACTGGTCCTCTATATAGTAGTAACACTGACTGGTCCTCTATATAGTAGTAACACTGACTGGTCCTCTATGTAGTAGTAACACTGACTGGTCCTCTACATAGTAGTAACACTGACTGGTCCTCTATATAGTAGTAACACTGACTGGTCCTCTATATTGTAGTAACACTGACTGGCCCTCTATATAGTAGTAACACTGACTGGTCCTCTATATTGTAGTAACACTGACTCGTCCTCTATATTGTAGTAACACTGACTGGCCTCTATATATAGTAGTAACACTGACTGGTCTCTATATAGTGGTAACACTGACTGGTCCACTGTAGTAGTAACACTGACTGGTCCTCTATATAGTAGTAACACTGACTGGTCCTCTATATAGTAGTAACACTGACTGGCCCTCTATATAGTAGTAACACTGACTGGTCCTCTATATAGTAGTAACACTGACTGGTCCTCCATAGTAGTAACACTGACTGGTCCTCTATATATTAGTAACACTGACTCGTCCTCTATATAGTAGTAACACTGACTAGTCCTCTATATAGTAGTAACAGTGACAGGTCCTCTGTATATTAGTAACACTGACTCGTCCTCTATATAGTAGTAACACTGACTAGTCCTATAAATAGTAGTAACACTGACTGGTCCTATATAGTAACACTCACTGGTCTCTATATAGTAACACTAACTGGTCCTCTATATAGCAATAACACTGACTGGCCCTCTATATGATAGTAACACTGACTGGTCCTCTGTATAGGAGTAACACTGACTGGTCCTCTATATAGTAGTAACACTGACTGGTCCTCTGTATAGGAGTAACACTGACTGGTCCTCTATATAGTAGTAACACTGACTGGTCCTCTATATAGTAGTAACACTGACTGGTCCTCCATATAGTACTAACACTGACTGGTCCTCTATATAGTAGTAACACTGACTTGTCCTCCATATAATAGTAACACTGACTGGTCCTCCATAGTAGTAACACTGACTGGTCCTCTATATATTAGTAACACTGACTCGTCCTCTATATAGTAGTAACACTGACTAGTCCTCTATATAGTAGTAACAGTGACAGATCCTCTGTATATTAGTAACACTGACTCGTCCTCTATATAGTAGTAACACTGACAGGTCCTATAAATAGTAGTAACACTGACTGGTCCTCTATATAGTAGTAACACTGACTGGTCCTCTATATGGTAGTAACACTGACTGGTCCTCTATATAGTAGTAACACTGACTGGTCCTCTATATAGTAGTAACACTGACTGGTCCTCTATATAGTAGTAACACTGACTGGTCCTCTATATAGTAGTAACACTGCCTGGTCATCTCTATATAATAACATTGACTGGTCCTCTATATAGTAGTAACACTGACTGTCCCTCTATATAGTAGTTACACTGACTGGTCCTATACAGTAACCCTCACTGGTCTCTATATAATAACATTGACTGGTCCTCTATATAGTAGTAACACTGACTGGTCCTATACAGTAACACTCACTGGTCTCTATATAGTAACACTAACTGGTCCTCTATATAGCAGTAACACTGACTGGGCCTCTATATAGTAGTAACACTGACTGGTCCTCTATATAGTAGTAACACTGACTGGTCCTCTATATAGTAATAACACTGACTGGTCCTATACAGTAACACTCACTGGTCTCTATATAATAACATTGACTGGTCCTCTATATAGTAGTAACACTGACTGGCCCTCTATATAGTAGTAACACTGACTAGTCCTCTATATAGTAGTAACACCTACTGGTCCTCTATATAGCAGTAACACTGTCTGGTCCTCTATATAGTAGTAACACTGACTGGTCCTCTATATGGTAGTAACACTGACTGGCCCTCTATATAGCAGTAACACTGACTGGTCCTCTATATAGTAGTAACACTGACTGGTCCTCCATATAGTAGTAACACTGACTGGTCCTCCATATAGTAGTAACACTGACTGGGCCTCTATATAGTAGTAATACTGACTGGGCCTCTATAGTAGTAACACTGACTCGTCCTGTATCGTAACACTGACTGGTCCTCTATATAGCAGTAACACTGACTGGTCCTCTACATCGTAGTAAAACTGACTCGTCCTATATAGTAACACTGACTGGTCCTCTATATTGTAGTAACACTGACTGGTCCTCTATATGGTAGTAACACTGACTGGTCCTCTATATGGTAGTAACACTGACTGGTCCTCTATATAGTAGTAACACTGACTGGTCCTCTATATAGTAGTAACACTGACTGGACCTCTATATAGTAGTAACACTGACTGGTCCTCTATATTGTAGTAACACTGACTGGTCCTCTAGTAACACTGACTGGCCCTCTATATAGTAGTAACACTGACTGGTCCTCTATATAGTAGTAACACTGACTGGTCCTCTATATAGTAGTAACACTGACTGGCCCTCTATGTAGTAGTAACGCTGACAGGTCCTATACAGTAACACTCACTGGTCTCTATATAATAACATTGACTGGTCCTCTATATAGTAGTAACACTGACTGGTCCTCTATATAGTAGTAACACTGACTGGTCCTCTATATAGTAGTAACACTGACTGGTCCTCTATAGTAGTAACACTGACTGGTCCTCTATAGTAGTAACACTGACTGGTCCTCTATATAGTAGTAACACTGACTGGTCCTCTATATAGTAGTAACACTGACTGGCCCTCTATATAGTAGTAACACTGACTGGTCCTCTATATAGTAGTAACACTGACTGGTCCTCTATATAGTAGTAACACTGACTAGTCCTCAATATAGTAGTAACACTGACTGGTCCTCTATATAGAACATGTCATCCCTGTCGAACTATGTGGAAACAGGAGGGTTAAAGCAGAACATGTCATCCCTGTCGAACTATGTGGAAGCAGGAGGGTTGAAGCAGAACATGTCATCCCTGTCGAACTTTGTGGAAGCAGGAGGGTTAAAGCAGAACATGTCATCCCTGTCGAACTACGTGGAAGCAGGAGGGTTAAAGCAGAACATGTCATCCCTGTCGAACTACGTGGAAGCAGGAGGGTTAAAGCAGAACATGTCATCCCTGTCGAACTATGTGGAAGCAGGAGGGTTAAAGCAGAACATGTCATCCCTGTCCAACTATGTGGAAGCTGGAGGGTTAAAGCAGAACATGTCATCCCTGTCGAACTATGTGGAAGCAGGAGGGTTAAAGCAGAACATGTCATCCCTGTCGAACTATGTGGAAGCAGGAGGGTTAAAGCAGAACATGTCATCCCTGTCGAACTATGTGGAAGCAGGAGGGTTAAAGCAGAACATGTCATCCCTGTCGAACTATGTGGAAGCAGGAGGGTTAAAGCAGAACATGTCATCCCTGTCGAACTATGTGGAAGCTGGAGGGTTAAAGCAGAACATGTCATCCCTGTCGAACTATGTGGAAACAGGAGGGTTAAAGCAGAACATGTCATCCCTGTCGAACTATGTGGAAGCAGGAGGGTTAAAACATAATATTTTATTTATTTATTTATTTATTTCACCTTCATTTATCCAGGTAGGCTCATTGAGAACAAGTTCTCATTTACAACTGCGACCTGGCCAAGATAAAGGAAAGCAGTTCGACACATACAACAACACAGAATTACACATGGAATAAACAAACATACAGTCAATAATACAGTAGAAAAAGTCTATATACAGTGTGTGCAAAGGAGGTAAGGTAAGGGAGGTAAGGCAATGAATAAGCCATAGTGGCGAAGTAGTTATAATATACCAATTTAACACTGGAGTGATAGATGTGCAGAAGATGAATGTGCAAGTAGAGATACTGGGGTACAAAGGAGCAAGATAAATAAATACAGTATGGGGATGAGGTAGTTGGATGGGCTATTTACAGATTAATTATGTACAGGTGCAGTGATCTGTGAGCTGCTCTGAAAGCTGGTGCTTAAAGCTTAGTGAGGGAGATGTGAGTCTCCCGCTTCAGTGATTTTTGCAGTTCGTTCCAGTCATTGGCAGCAGAGAACTGGAAGGAAAGGCGGCCAAAAGAGGAATTGGCTTTGGGGGTGACCAGTGAGATATACCTGCTGGAGCGCGTGCTAAGGGTGGGTGCTGCTATGGTGACCAGTGAGCTGAGATAATTCGGGTCTTTATCTAGCTTGTAGATGACCTGGAGCCAGTGGGTTTGGCGACGAGTATAAAGCAAGGGCCAGCCAATGAGAGCGTACAGGTCGCAATGGTGGGTAGTATAAGGGGCTTTGGTGACAAAACAGATGGCACTGTGATAGACTGCATCCAATTTGTTGAGTAGAGTGTTGGAGGCTACTTTGTAGATGACATCACCGAAGTCGAGAATCTGTGTAATGGTCAGTTTCACGAGGGTATGTTTGGCGGCATGAGTGAAGGATGCTTTGTTGCAAAATAGGAAGCAGATTTTAGATGTAATTTTGGATTGGAGATGCTTAATGTGAGTCTGGAAGGAGAGTTTACAGTCTAGCCAGACACCTAGGTATTTGTACTTGTCCACATATTCTAAGTCAAAACCGTCCAGAGTAGTGGTGCTGGACAGGTGGTCAGGTGGGGGCAGCGATCAGTTGAAGACTATGCATTTAGTTTTGCTTGCATTTAAGAGCAGTTGGAGGCCACGGAAGAAGAGTTGTATAGCATTGAAGCTCGTCTGGAGGTTAGTTAACACAGTGTCCAAAGAAGGGCCAGATGTATACAGAATGGTGTCGTCTGCGTAGAGGTGGATCAGAGAATCACTTGCAGCAAGAGCGACATCATTGATGTATACAGAGAAGAGAGTCTGCCCGAGAATTGAACCCTGTGGCACCCTCAGAGAGAGTGCCAGAGGCCCGGACAACAGGCCCTCTAATTTCACACACTGAACTCTATCAGAGAAATAGATGGTGAACCAGGTGAGGAAGTCATTTGAGAAACCAAGGCTGTTGAGTCTGCCGCTAAAAATGTGGTGATTGACAGAGTCGAAAGCCTTGTCCAGGTCGATGAATATGGCTGCACAGTAATGTCTCTTATCGATGGCAGTTATGATATAGTTTAGGACCTTGAGCGTGACTGGGGTGCACCCATGATCAGCTCGGATACCAGATTGCATAGCGGAGAAGGTACGGTGGGATTCGAAATGGTCGGTAATCTGTTTGTTAAATTGGCTTTCAAAGACCTTAGAAAGGCAGGGTCGGATAGATATAGGTCTGTAACAGTTTGGGTCTAGAGTGTCTCCCCCTTTGAAGAGGGGGATTATCGTGGCAACTTTTCAATCTTTGGGATCTCAGACGACACGAAAGAGCGGTTGAACAGGCTAGTAATAGGGGTTGCAACAACTTCGGCAGATAATTGGCAGCTCTTTCAGAACATCAGCTATCTGGATTTGGGTGAAGGAGAAATGGGGAGGCTTAGGCAAGTTGCTGTGGGGGGTGCAGGGCAGTTGACCGGGGTAGTCAGGTGGAAAGCATGGCCAGCCGTAGAAAAATGCTTACATGTCATCCCTGTTAAACTATGTGGATACAGGCAGGGTTACAGCAGAACATTTCGTGCCTGTTAAACTGTGTGGATACAGGCAGGGTTACATTAGAACATGTCATCCCTGTTGTACTATCTTGCTGTCCTGAAGTGTTGCATAATCTCTTGGTCTGACTGGCATTCCTCTGCATGACTTCCAGTGATATCAGAGCTGTGGACTTGGCAGGCAAGGGTCCGGTAGCGTGAAGGAATCTGCTTCAGTGGATGTTTCATTGATATTCACTAGTGGCTGAAATGCAAGTGAAAAGAGCAGGGTGTCTTGGCACAATGATATCTTTGTATTGGTTCGTTGTTGTGTTGCTCTCCTGGACTGTCTGTATGTTTTGGGAAAGCACACAGTCTTTCTCTAGGAGCACGGCTTTCCCAACACACAGTCTTTCTCTGGAAGCTTGGCTTTCCCAACACACAGTCTTTCTCTAGGAGCATGGCTTTCCCAACAGTCTTTGTCTAGGAGCATGGCTTTCCCAACAGTCTTTGTCTAGGAGCATGGCTTTCCCAACAGTCTTTCTCTAGGAGCACGGCTTTCCCAACAGTCTTTCTCTAGTAGCATGGCTTTCCCAACACAGTCTTTCTCTAGTAGCATGGCTTTCCCAACACAGTCTTTATCTAGAGCATGGCTTTCCCAACACAGTCTTTCTCTAGGATCACAGCTTTCTCAACACAGTCTTTCTCTAGGAGCATGGCTTTCCCAACAGTCTTTCTCTAGGATCATGGCTTTCCCAACAGTCTTTCTCTGGGAGCACGGCTTTCCTAACAGTCTTTCTCTGGGAGCACGGCTTTCCCAACAGTCTTTCTCTGGGAGCACGGCTTTCCCAACAGTCTTTCTCTGGGAGCACGGCTTTCCCAACACAGCCTTTCTCTGGAGCACGGCTTTCCCAACAGTCTTTCTCTAGTAGCATGGCTTTCCCAACAGTCTTTCTCTGGGAGCACGGCTTTCCCAACAGTCTTTCTCTGGGAGCACGGCTTTCCCAACAGTCTTTCTCTGGGAGCACGGCTTTCCCAACAGTCTTTCTCTGGGAGCACGGCTTTCCCAACAGTCTTTCTCTGGGAGCACGGCTTTCCCAACAGTCTTTCTCTGGGAGATAAACACTTTCTCTAGGAGATAAACACAGGCTTTCCCAACAGTCTTTCTCTGGGAGCACAGCTTTCCCAACAGTCTTTCTCTGGGAGCATGGCTTTCCCAACACAGCCTTTCTCTCGGAGCATGGTTTTCCCAACACCGTCTTTCTCTGGGAGCATGGCTTTCCCAACACAGCCTTTCTCTAGGAGCACGGCTTTCCCAACACAGCGTTTCTCTAGGAGCATGGCTTTCCCAGCAGTCTTTCTCTAGGAGCATAGCTTTCCCAACACACAGTCTTTCTCTAGGAGCACGGCTTTCCCAACACACAGTCTTTCTCTGGGAGCATGGCTTTCCCAACACACAGACTTTCTCCCGGAGCACGGCTTTCCTAACACAGTCTTTCTCTAGGATCACAGCTTTCTCAACACAGTCTTTCTCTAGAGCATGGCTTTCCCAACAGTCTTTCTCTAGGAGCATGGCTTTCCCAACACAGTCTTTCCCTAGGAGCACAGCTTTCCCAACACCATCTTTCTCTAGGAGCATGGCTTTCCCAACAGTCTTTCTCTAGGAGCATGGCTTTCCCAACAGTCTTTCTCTCGGAGCACGGCTTTTCCAACAGTCTTTCTCTAGGAGCACGGCTTTCCCAACACACAGTCTTTCTCTAGGACCATGGCTTTCCCAACACACAGTCTTTCTCTCTGAGCACGGCTTTCCCAACACAGAGTGTTCCTAGAGAAAGACATTATTCACCATTTTAATAATGATGGAACATGTACAATATGTTCCACCAGAGACTGCATTGTTAGTACTATAGGGATCACTGGTAACCAGCTATCACCAACCAACCATATGACATGTGCGTGTGCATTTTGTGTGCACGTGTGTGTGTGTCCTACATAGAACTAATGGGAAAGGCACTATTCTCTTTATCAACAGGCTGTTCAGTTCACCTTCTGACTACCAATACTTGTCACCGACACCACTTGTTGTAAGTGTCTATAGTCATGTGATCCATGTTAAACACATCTGAAGAGGGCTAGTGTTGAAAAGTAGTATTTATATTTCAGTCTTTTTGATATCCTGCAGAGTCTTTTTTTATGTGGGCACTGATGCTTGACTAAATATTCAAATTAGAAAACAAGGGAGAAAGAAAGCAAAGCTTTCTTGTTTAGAATGGGCAGTTTGTGAAACATTTCCTAATTCTTAATGAGGGACTCATGGCACTATGCCAAGCTGGGGGACCAATAAAATGGGCTCTATTAGGTGGGAGAGGGGGCAGAGGGGAGGGGTAAGGGGGCTGACTGGGTGACCAATGGAGAGGGTTTCTATTTGAGCTGTGGAGGGGACAGAGGGGAGGGGGGCTGGCTGTGGGGGACTGGGGGACCCCCTCACCCTCCCTCTACCTGGGTCTTAGAGAGCTCCAGTAGGGACAGAGGACAGACAACAGTAACTTTCCCACAGAGGTGTAGCTGTTGATTTATCTGTGGATGGTTCCCACCTGCACTCCTACTGGGACCTAGTTTGATAACCCTAACCTTTTGGACAGTCGGGTTAGCTAACCCTTACCCTTGGACAGTTGGGGGTGAAAAGTTACAGAGATGTCTGAGAACAACAACAACAACCACGAAGAGAAGGAGAAGGAAAGGGATGGAGAGAAGGAGAAGGAGAGGGATGGAGAGAAGGAGAAAGAGAGGGATGGAGAGAGGGATGAGGACTGGAATGAGGAGAGGGATGAGGTTCTTGTTAGGATTCCTCCACCTCCACCTCAAGTGGTCAGAGTTGGCCAGCTGGCCCCAGGGGCCAAGATGAATGGGTTAGGAGATGAGGGAAAAACCAACCTGGATGGGCAGCAGCCTGTAAGCTGTAGTATCTTCCCTTTCTCTCCAGTCTCTCCAGCGGGCGAGAGGATCCGCATTATGCTGGGAGAGGATGATGATGGACCGTCACCACCTCAACTCTTCACTGAGCTGGATGAGCTGCTCTCTGTGGATGGGCAGGAGATGGAGTGGAAGGAGACAGCCAGGTAGGATGTTTAACTCTAACCCTAACCTAACTAATAGTCAGGTAGGACGTCTTATAGCCCATAACCTTCATTAGATTAATTCAATATAACATTTAACGATTCAAAGTAAAGCATAGTATATTGAGTTTATTTTTTAAAGTTAATACAATTCAGTAATTGGACACCTAAAAAGATGAGTAATAAATTCCTAAGTTTTGGGTGGTGTTGGGCCTCTGCCAGATACAGGCTGGTTCCAACATGCCAGATGAACACTGGTGTCAACATGGTAGATAAAAACTGGTGTCAACATGCCAGATGAACACTATTGTCAACATGGTAGATAAATACTGGTGTCAACATGGTAGATAAACACTGGTGTCAACATGGTAGATAAACACTGGTGTCAACATGGTAGATAAACACTGGTGTCAACATGGTAGATAAACACTGGTATCAACATGGCAGATAAACACTGGTGTCAAGATGGTAGATAAACACTGGTGTCAAGATGGTAGATAAACACTGGTGTCAAGATGGTAGATAAACACTGGTGTCAACATAAGAGATAAACACTGGTGTCAACATAGTAGATAAACACTGGTGTCAACATAGTAGATAAACACTGGTGTCACATAGTAGATAAACACTGGTGTCAACATGGTAGATAAACACTGGTGTCAACATGGTCAAGATAAACACTGGTGTCAACATGGTAGATAAACACTGGTGTCAACATGGTAGATAAACACTGGTGTCAACATGGTAGATAAACACTGGTCAACATGGTAGATAAACACTGGTGTCAAGATGGTAGATAAACACTGGTGTCAAGATTGTAGATAAACACTGGTGTCAACATGGTAGATGAACACTGGTGTCAACATGGTAGATAAACACTGGTGTCAACATGGTAGATAAACACTGGTGTCAACATGGTAGATAAACACTGGTGTCAACATGGTAGATAAACACTATTGTCAACATGGCAGATAAACACTGGTGTCAAGATGGTAGATAAACACTGGTGTCAAGATGGTAGATAAACACTGGTGTCAAGATGGTAGATAAACACTGGTGTCAACATAAGAGATAAACACTGGTGTCAACATAGTAGATAAACACTGGTGTCAACATAGTAGATAAACACTGGTGTCAACATAGTAGATAAACACTGGTGTCAACATGGTAGATAAACACTGGTGTCAACATGGTAGATAAACACTGGTGTCAAGATGGTAGATAAACACTGGTGTCAACATGGTAGATAAACACTGGTGTCAACATGGTAGATAAACACTGGTGTCAACATGGTACATACACACTGGTGTCAACATGGTAGATAAACACTGGTGTCAACATGGTAGCTAACCACTGGTGTCAACACAGTAGATACACACTGGTGTCAACATAGTAGATAAACACTGGTGTCAACATGGTAGATAAACACTGGTGTCAACATAGTAGATAAACACTGGTGTCAACATAGTAGATAAACACTGGTGTCAACATGGTAGATAAACACTGGTGTCAACACAGTAGATACACACTGGTGTCAACATAGTAGATAAACACTGGTGTCAACATGGTAGATAAACACTGGTGTCAACATAGTAGATAAACACTATTGTCAACATGGCAGATAAACACTGGTGTCAAGATGGTAGATAAACACTGGTGTCAAGATGGTAGATAAACACTGGTGTCAAGATGGTAGATAAACACTGGTGTCAACATAAGAGATAAACACTGGTGTCAACATAGTAGATAAACACTGGTGTCAACATAGTAGATAAACACTGGTGTCAACATAGTAGATAAACACTGGTGTCAACATGCCAGATGAACACTATTGTCAACATGGTAGATGAACACTGGTGTCAACATGGTAGATAAACACTGGTGTCAAGATTGTAGATAAACACTGGTGTCAACATGGTAGATAAACACTGGTGTCAACATGGTAGATAAACACTGGTGTCAACATGGTAGATAAACACTGGTGTCAACATGGTAGATAAACACTGGTGTCAACATGGTAGATAAACACTGGTGTCAACATGGCAGATAAACACTGGTGTCAAGATGGTAGATAAACACTGGTGTCAAGATTGTAGATAAACACTGGTGTCAACATGGTAGATAACACTGGTGTCAACATGGTAGATAAACACTGGTGTCAACATGGTAGATAAACACTGGTGTCAACATGGTAGATAAACACTGGTGTCAACATGGTAGATAAACACTGGTGTCAAGATGGTAGATAAACACTGGTGTCAAGATGGTAGATAAACACTGGTGTCAAGATGGTAGATAAACACTGGTGTCAACATGGTAGATAAACACTGGTGTCAACATAGTAGATAAACACTGGTGTCAACATAGTAGATAAACACTGGTGTCAACATGCCAGATAAACACTGGTGTCAACATGGTAGATAAACACTGGTGTCAACATGGTAGATAAACACTGGTGTCAACATAAGTAGATAAACACTGGTGTCAAGTAGATAAACACTGGTGTCAACATGGTAGATGAACACTGGTGTCAACATGGTAGATAAACACTGGTGTCAAGATGGTAGATAAACACTGGTGTCAACATGGTAGATAAACACTGGTGTCAACATGGTAGATAAACACTGGTGTCAACATGGTAGATAAACACTGGTGTCAACATGGTAGATAAACACTGGTGTCAACATGGTAGATAAACACTGGTGTCAACATGGTAGATAAACACTGGTGTCAACATGGTAGATAAACACTATTGTCAACATGGTAGATAAACACTGGTGTCAAGATGGCAGATAAACACTTGTGTCAACGTGGTAGATAAACACTGCTGTCAAGATGGCAGATAAACACTTGTGTCAATATGGTAGATAAACACTGGTGTCAACATGGTAGATAAACACTGGTGTCAACATGGTACATACACACTGGTGTCAACATGGTAGATAAACACTGGTGTCAACATGGTAGATAAACACTGGTGTCAACATGGTAGATAAACACTGGTGTCAACATGGTAGATAAACACTGGTGTCAACATGGTAGATAAACACTATTGTCAACATGGTAGATAAACACTGGTGTCAAGATGGTAGATAAACACTGGTGTCAAGATGGTAGATAAACACTGGTGTCAAGATGGTAGATAAACACTGGTGTCAACATAAGAGATAAACACTGGTGTCAACATAGTAGATAAACACTGGTGTCAACATGCCAGATGAACACTATTGTCAACATGGTAGATGAACACTGGTGTCAACATGGTAGATAAACACTGGTGTCAAGATGGTAGATAAACACTGGTGTCAACATGGTAGATGAACACTGGTGTCAACATGGTAGATGAACACTGGTGTCAACATGGTAGATAAACACTGGTGTCAACATGGTAGATAAACACTGGTGTCAACATGGTAGATAAACACTGGTGTCAACATGGTAGATAAACACTGGTGTCAACATGGTAGATAAACACTGGTGTCAACACAGTAGATACATGGTAGATAAACACTGGTGTCAACATAGATAAACAGATAGATAAACACTGGTGTCAACATGGTAGATAAACACTGGTGTCAACATAGTAGATAAACACTGGTGTCAACATAGTAGATAAACACTGGTGTGAACATGGTAGATAAACACTGGTGTCAACATGGTAGATAAACACTGGTGTCAACATGGTAGATAAACACTGGTGTCAAGATGGTAGATAAACACTGGTGTCAACATGGTAGATAAACACTGGTGTAAACATGATAGATAAACACTGGTGTCAACATGGTAGATAAACGGGGCGGCAGGGTAGCCTAGTGGTTTGAGCATTGGACTAGTAACCGGAAGGTTGTAAGTTCAAATCCCCGAGCTGACAAGGTACAAATCTGTCATTCTGCCCCTGAACAAGCAGTTAACCCACTGTTCCTAGGCCGTCATTGAAAATCAGAATTTGTTCTTAACTGACTTGCCTAGTTAAATAAAGGTAAAATTGTAAAAATAAAAATAAAAAACACTGGTGTCAACATGGTAGATAAACACTGGTGTCAAGGTGGTAAATAAACACTGGTGTTAAGGTGGTAGATAAACACTGGTGTCAAGATGGTAGATAAACACTGGTGTCAAGATGGTAGATAAACACTGGTGTCAAGATGGTAGCTAAACCATGCTAAAGAGGACAGGTCTACTAGCATACTAAGTACATTTTCCCTCCAAGACATTTTAGTAACCAAAGGGATTTTTTTGTCCGCCCTGTCGCTGTTGATTGGATTAATAATCATTTTATGGCTGTATACTGGGTATTGGTAATGATAATGATATTTGTCCTGATGACACGAATCAAGTCAAATACATTTTTATTTTTCACATTCGCCAAATTCAACCTTACCGTGAAATGATTACTTACAAGCCCTTAACCAACAATTCATAATTCACATAATGTCGCCGGATGGGAGGGCTGCCGTTTTACTGGTCCCTAACCAACTGTGCTATTTTGTTTGTTTTTTCTCATTGTTTGTAAATAATTGTGTACATAATGTTGCTGCTACCGTCTCTTATGACCGAAAAGAGCATCTGGACATCAGAACAGTGATTACTTACCTCGAACTGGACAAAGATTTTTTCGCAAAGAGTGCGAAGCGAAGGACATACTACTTTGTCGAGACAAGGCCCAAATCCCCGTCATCAGCATGAAGGAAAGACAGAGAAAACGGGGGAGGAGGGCAGGGTGCCTTGTAAGAATTTGCCAATGAGTAGGTAAACCACCACTACACTCTGTATTATTGGCCAAAGTGCAATCACTGGAAAACAAACTCGATAATCTACGGTCGAGACTATTCTACCAACGGGACATTAAAAACGGTCATATTTTATGTTTCATCGAGACTTGGCTGAACAACGACACGGATAACATAGAGCTGGCTGGCTTCACCGTGTTTCGGCAGGACAGAGTAGCTTTGTCCGAGTGACGGGGGTGTGTATTTGTCAATAACTGCTGTTGCGTGATGTCTAATATTAAAGAAGTCTTGAGGTATTGCTCATCTGAGGTAGAATACCTCATGATAAGCTGTAGACCACACTATCTACCAAGAGAGTTCTCATCTATATTATTCATGGCGTCTATTTATCACCACAAACTGATGCTGGCACTAAGACCGCACTCAACGAGCTGTATAATGTCACGTGTGCTCCCTCTCCGGCGTCTCGGTCACCAGGCTAATCGTTATGGTGCATACCTGTCACCGTTGTTACACGCACCTGCACGTCATCACTCACCTGGACTCCATCACTTCCTTGATTACCTGCCCTATACAGTGGGGCAAAAAAGTATTTAGTCAGCCACCAATTGTGCAAGGTATCCCACTTAAAAAGATGAGAGAGGCCTGTAATTTTCATCATAGGTACACTTCAACTATGACAGACAAAATGAGAAAAAAAATCCAGAAAATCACATTGTAGGATTTTTTATGAATTTATTTGCAAATTATGGTGGAAAATAAGTATTTGGTCACCTACAAACAAGCAAGATTTCTGGCTCTCACAGACCTGTAACTTCTTCTTTAAGAGGCTCCTCTGTCTTCCACTCGTTACCTGTATTAATGGCACCTGTTTGAACTTGTTATCAATAGGTATGCAGCTCGGTTTGAAGAAATCAACTGTGGGAGCAATTATTAGGAAGACATACAAGACCACTGATAATCTCCCTCGATCTGGGGCTCCACGCAAGATCTCACCCGTGGAAAGCCTACCATCAGCAAGGGCATTGAAGATGAAACGTGGCTGGGTCTTTCAGCATGACAATGATCCCAAACACATCACTTATATGCCTCTACATATCATTTAATATTCCTCAAAACAACAGAAGAAATACAGAAACATCCTGTCTCCTTTGTTAGTGAGAATCACCCTTTTTCCTTTGTTAGTGAGAATCACCCTGTCTCCTTTGTTAGTGAGAATCACCCTGTCTCCTTTGTTAGTGAGAATCACCCTGTCTCCTTTGTTAGTGAGAATCACCCTGTCTCCTTTGTTAATGAGAATCACCCTGTCTCCTTTGTTAGTGAGAATCACCCTGTCTCCTTTGTTAGTGAGAATCACCCTGTCTCCTTTGTTAGTGAAAATCATCCTGGCTCCTTTGTTAATGAGAATCACCCTGTCTCCTTTGTTAGTGAGAATCACCCTGTCTCCTTTGTTAATGAGAATCACCCTGTCTCCTTTGTTAGTGAGAATCACCCTGTCTCCTTTGTTAGTGAGAATCATCCTGTCTCCTTTGTTAGTGAGAATCACCCTGTCTCCTTTGTTAGTGAGAATCATCCTGTCTCCTTTGTTAGTGAGAATCACCCTGTCTCCTTTGTTAGTGAGAATCACCCTGTCTCCTTTGTTAGTGAGAATCACCCTTTGTTAATGAGAATCACCCTGTCTCCTTTGTTAGTGAGAATCACCCTGTCTCCTTTGTTAATGAGAATTTTCCTTTGTTAGTGAGAATCACCCTGTCCCTCCTGTCTCCTTAGTTAGTGAGAATCACCCTGTCTCCTTTGTTAGTGAGAATCACCCTGTCTCCTTTGTTAGTGAGAATCACCCTGTCTCCTTTGTTAGTGAGAATCACCCTGTCTCCTTTGTTAGTGAGAATCACCCTGTCTCCTTTGTTAGTGAGAATCACCCTGTCTCCTTTGTTAGTGAGAATCACCCTGTCTCCTTTGTTAGTGAGAATCATCCTGTCTCCTTTGTTAGTGAGAATCACCCTCCTTTGTTAGTGAGAATCACCCTGTCTCCTTTGTTAGTGAGAATCACCCTGTCTCCTTTGTTAGTGAGAAACCCTGTCTCCTTTGTTAGTGAGAATCACCCTGTCTCCTTTGTTAGTGAGAATCACCCTGTGTCCTTTGTTAGTGAGAATCACCCTGTGTCCTTTGTTCGTGAGAATCACCCTGCCTCCTTTGTTAGTGAGAATCACCCTGGCTCCATTGTTAGTGAAAATCATCCTGCCTCCTTTGTTAGTGAGAATCACCCTGTCTCCTTTGTTAGTGAGAATCACCCTGTCTCCTTTGTTAGTGAAAATCACCCTGTTTCCTTTGTTAGTGAGAACCACCCTGTCTCCTTTGTTAGTGAGAATCACCCTGTCTCCTTTGTTAGTGAGAATCACCCTGTCTCCTTTGTTCAGGTGACTGTCTCTGACTTTTCTGTCATAACATTAGGTCTGTTTCTGTTGTTCCTTAACTGTATGCTGTTGAGCGATGCTCCCTGCTTCATGGAGATGGGAAATCAGTGTTTTGACGTAGCTACTATAGTCAACAACCACAGGATTCCTCAAAACTTGCTTGAACATTACACCAACAGGAAGGCTCGTAACGGGACCAAATATGAGCTGAAATGGTGCATAGCCAGTGGTTTCATGTACAGTAGCATTGTAGGCAAACGTTAGGCTTTGTATCTGCTGCGGCCATTTCTCTTTAGCTTTTAGAGGCAGTGAGCAAAGCATATTTCCCAGAGTTCAATTGAACATTTCTGTTCCTCCATTCCCCATGGGATGGTATGCAATTGTGTGTGACTTGGTGACACTAGAGAGCTTGAAGTTCTGCGATTAGCTTGCTTTCAAAATTGGCCCCTTGATCCGTGTGGATCCGCTCAGCAAATCCATAAAACCAAAATACGTTGTCCAAAACCTTTCTGGCAACTTACTTTGCTGTTTGATTTGTGCATGGAAAGGTGTGAGCTAATTTGGTGAAGTGATCTGTCAGAACCAATAGAGTGGTTCTTCCTTTAAAAGTTGCGTCGTACTACAGCACACCTTGTGGACTGTCGCAGAATTCTATGGCATGTTATTTAAGTGTCAGCCATTGTTGGCATTAATGCTAGTTAGTGCTAGTTTGACCACCAGAGGGCATCTTTGAGAAGCATTTAACTTTTTTAATAATGGCTGTACTACAGAATTCAAAATACATTTTTTGTTAGAACAAAACTGAATTGATTTTAACCTCTCTAGGGTAGGGGCCAGCATTTGGAATTTTGGATGAAAAGCATGCCCAAATTAAACCGCCTGCTACTCGGGCCCAGAAGATATGATATGCATGTAACTGAGTATAACAGAACTGATTTGGCAGGCATAACCCAGAGAAAAATCCATTCAGGAAGTTTTTTGTTTGTTTTTGTTTTGTAGTTTTCTATTCAATGCCATTACAGTATCCATTGATTTAGGACTCAATTTGCAGTTCCTATGCCTTCCACTAGATGTCAACAGTCTTTAGAAATTGTTTCAGGCTTGTATTCTAATAAATTAGGGATTAAGACCAGTCTGAAAGAGTGGACCCTGATGTGTTACAGAGCTTTTTCATGCGCAATCCTGAGAGAGTGCATTTCTTGTTTACCTTTTATAATGACGACGTTATTGTCCGGTTTAAATATTATAGATCATTTAGGCTAAAAACAACCTGCGGATTGAATATAAACCTAATTTGACATGTTTCTATGAACTTTACGGATACAATTTTGATTTTTTTTGTCTGGCTGTTTTGACTGCGTTTGAGCCTGTGGATTACAGAAAAAAATGTGCGAGGGATTAAGGGATTCATTTTATCTCTATTTCTGAGTTTTGTAACGCTTCTGCTTGGCTGGTTACTGTTTGTAATAATTTGTCAACTGGGCTATGTTCTCAAATAATCGTAAGGTATGCTTTCGCCGTAAAGCATTTTTTAAATTTGACACCGTGGATGGATTCACAAGAAGTTAATCTTTAAACCTATGTAAAATATGTTTTGTTTTCTTAATTTTTATAATGAGTATTTCTGTATTTGAATTTAACGCTCTGCAATCTCACTGGATGTTGGCCAGATGGGACGCTACCGATGCTACCCTAGAGAGGTTAAGAAATGTAGCTTAATTAATTTGATTAATGTTATGGTGTTTCTATTCCAAGAAAAATGAAAAATGAAACCCCCATTTTTCTGGAAAATATGGTGCTGTACAGCGTAACCAGTCGGGAGTAGCTACTGTACTAGAGCAAAATAATCCTAACATTTCCACACCCTAATTGTAGGCTAACCAATACCCAAACAGAGATTCAGTGAAAATAAAAATCTCATTGATTTATCAATACCAGTCCCTATGCTTGTTTTAGAGCGGCGAAAAACGGTGCTGAAATAGTTGACCACATATCATTCAGGGATATTTATTCCCATAGTAATTAATTATGGATCCATAATTAAATAAACATCTGCATTACAATTGTAATGCAGGGTTAATAATAAATTAATATATTTGTCGGGGTTGATGCATTTTTTGGGGGCAAATCTGGTTTTAGAGTACTTAAAACAATGCATTTGGTAGACTCGGTAAGATGGACTCACTGACGGTTGAAGATGATAAGCGATCGTCAAAGGCAATCAACACCACTCTAATCAGTCAGACAGTTAAAAAACGTGTGTGGACTGGTCTAGGCTACCAGGTGACTGCAAGTGAAGAGTAAAATTATCCTAACATTTCCAAATAAAAATCTGACTGATTTATCAAGACCAGTCCCCATGATCTGTCATTCAGTGATATTTATTCCCTATTGTCCTGCTGATGGTGGAAATAAACATCTGCAGTTTGAAAGAGTATTTTTATCATTATTTTATTAAGGGAAGCATGAAGGTCTCCTGATTTAAACCCAAACTTGGTGCAACTGAAATGTAGATGAAATAATCATCTGCATGTTTGCATGGATTGTGACTCCATCTCATTCCTCGCCCTCTTCAACTTCGCCAATGACTCTCCGCCAGTGACGTGACTCTCCGCCAATAATTACATTTAGAGAAATGGAGGTTTCTAAATTAATATCTAAGAGGCATTTTTCGTTAGGGCAAATCTGATCTGTGAGAATATCTAAGGGGCTTTTATATAATTATAATGCAGGGTTAATAATAATCGCTTTGTTTAAAAAGTAGCGATATTTTGGAGATGATTTTGTTTCAAATAACCGAAAATTAGTGATTGAAATCTGAATAAAGGGAAAAAGGCCATTCATGAACTTGGGGTGAGACATTCTTACTAATTTGTAAATAAAGCCAGTTTGTTATTTAGAATAATTTATTTCTGTTTTTAGAGGCGAGAAACCAAAAGCCCACCATGCTTATTTTTGGGAAAATCGTCAGTCCACATGTCAAATGAAATTCCCCCACTTGTATTTACCCAAGGTGGCAGGTAGCCTAGTGGTTAGAGCGTTAGGCCAGTAACCGAAAGGTTGCTAGATAAAATCCCTGAGTGTCACGCCCTGGTCAAAGTATTTTGTGTTTATCTTTATGTATTTGGTCAGGCCAGGGTGTGGCATGGGGTTTTTGTAATTGTGGTGTGTTTGTCTTGGGGTTTTGGTGGTGGTATTGGGATTGTAGCTTAGTGGGTTGTCTAGCAAGGTCTATGGCTGTCTGGAGTGGTTCTCAATCAGAGGCAGGTGCTTATCGTTGTCTCTGATTGGGAACCATATTTAGGCAGCCATATTCTTTGAGTTTGTCGTGGGTGATTGTCCTGAGTGTCTTAATGTCCTTGTTTGATGTTAGTTGACACAACTATAGGCTGTTTTCGGTTTTCGTTTCGTTTATTGTTTGTAGTGTTCGTGTTTAGTCGTGTTTACGTTTGTTTAAATAAACATGGATCGCAATCGACACGCTGCAGTTTGGTCCGACTCTCCTTCACTATATGAAAACCGTTACAGAATCACCCACCACCAACGGACCAAGCGGCGTGTCAACAGGCAGGAGCAGCCGAAAAGGAGATGCTCAACAAGGATTTCTGGTCATGGGAGGAGATCTTCGACGGGAGAGGACCCTGGGCTAAACCAGGGGAGTGTAGCCGCCCAAAGGAGCAACAGGAACAGAGGCAACAGAGGCAACAGAGGCAGCAACAGCAGGAGCAGCAGCTGCAGTGGGAGAGGCTGCACTACCTGGAGAAATGGACATGGGAGGACGTACTGGACGGTAAAGGATCCTGGGATCAGCCTGGAGATTATTGTCGCCCCAAAGCCGAGCTGGAGGCAGCAAAAGCAGAGAGGCGGCATTATGAGGAGCTAGCACGGCAGAGCGGATGGAAGCCCGAGAGTCAGCCCCAAAATTTCTTGGGGGGCTCACAGGGAGTATGGCTATGCCAGGTAGGAGACCTGCGCAAACTCCCTGTGCTTACCGGGGGCTGGAGAGACCGGGCAGGCACCGTGTTATGCTGTGGAGCGCACGGTGTCTCCAGTGCGGGTGCACAGCCCGGTTCGGTATATTCCAGCTCCTCGTATCGGCCGGGCTAGAGTGGGCATCGAGCCAGGTAAGGTTGGGCAGGCTCGGTGCTCAAGAGCTCCAGTGCGCCTGCACGGTCCGGTCTATCCAGTACCACCTCCACACCCCAGCCCTCCGGTAGCAGCTCCCCGCACCAGGCTTCCTGTGTGTGTCTTCGGTCCAGTACCACCAGTACCAGCACCACGCATCAGGCCTACAGTGCGCCTCGCCTCTCCAGCGCTGTCGGAGCCTTTCTCCTCTCCTGCGCTGCCGGAGTCTCCCGCCTATCTAGCGCTGTTAGAGCTTTCCTCATCTCCAGCGCTGCCGGAGTCTCCTGCCTGTTCAGCGCAGCCAGAGCCTTCCTCCGAACCAGCGCTGCAGGAGTCTCCCGCCTGTTCAGCGCAGCCAGAGCTGCCAGTCTGCATGAAGCAGCCAGAGCTGTCAGTCTGCATGGAGCAGTCAGAGCTGTCAGTCTGCATGGAGCAGCCAGAATTGTCAGTCTACATGAAGCAGCCCGAGCTGCCAGTCTGCATGAAGCAGCCAGTCTACATGGAGCAGCCAGAGCTGTCAGTCCGCATGGAGCAGCCAGAGCTGTCAGTCTACATGAAGCAGCCCGAGCTGCCAGTCTGCATGAAGCAGCCAGTCTACATGGAGCAGCCAGAGCTGTCAGTCTGCATGAAGCAGCCAGAGCTGTCAGTCTGCATAGAGCAGCCAGTCTGCATGGAGCTGCCAGTCTGCATGGAGCTGCCAGTCTGCAAGGAGCTGCCAGTCTGCACAGAGCTGTCAGTCTGCACAGAGCTGTCAGTCTGTAAGGAGCTGCCAGTCTGCAAGGAGCTGCCAGTCAGCACGGAGCCGCCAGAGCGGTCAGTCTGTAAGAAGCCGCCAGAGCTGTCAGCCTATATGGAGCAGCTAGTGCCGCCAGTCTGCCCAGCGCCGCCAGTGCCCCCAGTCTGCCCAGCGTCGCCAGTCTGCCCAGCGCCGTCAGTCTGCCCAGCATCGCCAGTCTGCCCAGCACCGCCAGTCTGCCCAGCGTCGTCAGTCTGCCCAGCGTCGTCAGTCTGCCCAGCGTCGTCAGTCTGCCCAGCGCCGCCAGTCTGCCCAGCGTCGCCAGTCTGCCCAGCGCCGCCAGTCTGCCCAGCGCCGCCAGTCTGCCCAGCGCCGCCAGTCTGCCAGCGCCGCCAGTCTGCCCAGCGCCGCCAGATCTGCCAGTCAGCCAGACTCTTCCAGATCTGCCAGTCAGCCAGACTCTTCCAGATCTGCCAGTCAACCAGACTCTTCCAGATCTGCCAGTCAACCTGACTCTTCCAGATCTGCCAGTCAACCTGACTCTTCCAGATCTGCCAGTCAACCAGACTCTTCCAGATCTGCCAGTCAACCAGACTCTTCCAGATCTGCCAGTCAGCCAGGATCTGCCAGTCAGCCAGGATCTGCTGAAACCACCAGCCAGCCAGGAGCTGGTAGATCTATCTACCTGCCTGAGCTTCCTCTCACTCCTGAGCTTCCTCTCCTCCTCACTCACTCCTGAGCTTCTGAGCTCTCACTCCTGAGCTTCCTCTCACTCCTGAGCTCCTTCTCTCACTCCTGAGCTTCCCCTCTGAGTCCCGAGCTCCCCTCAGTCCCCTCGGTCCCGAGCTGTCCTTCAGTCCCGATCTGCTCCTCAGTCCAGTGGGGTTCTGGGTGAGGACTAGGCCATGGTCGGCCATGGTCCAGGGCGAAGGGAGAAGGGGACGTCCCACGCCCCGCGCCGGAGCCGCCACCATGGACAGACCCCCACCCGGACCCTCCCTATTGTTTTGAGGTGCGTTCGGGAGTCCACACCTTAGGGGGGTTCTGTCACGCCCTGGTCAAAGTATTTTGTGTTTATCTTTATGTATTTGGTCAGGCCAGGGTGTGGCATGGGGTTTTTGTAATTGTGGTGTGTTTGTCTTGGGGTTTTGGTGGTGGTATTGGGATTGTAGCTTAGTGGGTTGTCTAGCAAGGTCTATGGCTGTCTGGAGTGGTTCTCAATCAGAGGCAGGTGCTTATCGTTGTCTCTGATTGGGAACCATATTTAGGCAGCCATATTCTTTGAGTTTGTCGTGGGTGATTGTCCTGAGTGTCTTAATGTCCTTGTTTGATGTTAGTTGACACAAGTATAGGCTGTTTTCGGTTTTCGTTTCGTTTATTGTTTGTAGTGTTCGTGTTTAGTCGTGTTTACGTTTGTTTAAATAAACATGGATCGCAATCGACACGCTGCAGTTTGGTCCGACTCTCCTTCACTATATGAAAACCGTTACACTGAGCTGACATGGTAAACATGTCGTTCTGCCCCTGAACAAGGCAGTTAACCCACTGTTCCTAGGCAGTCATTGTAAATAACTGCAATCCCCCTATCGGGATAAGTGTCATCAACAACCGCTGAATAGCATAGCGCTATATACAATAAATATTACTATAAATTAATGAAATCACAAGTGCAATATAAGAAAACACAGCTTAGCCTGTTGTTAATCCACCTGTCGTGTCAGATTTTGATATTATGCTTTACAGCGAAAGCAATCCAAGCGTTTGTGTAAGTTTATCGATCACACGATAAAACATTAAGTAAATTTAGCATCAGGTAGCTCGGTCACGAAAATCAGAAAAGCAATCAAATTAATAGTTTACCTTTGATGATCTTCAGATGTTTTCACTCACGAGACTCCCATTTACACAACAAATGTTCTGTTTGTTCCATAAAGATGATTTTTATATCCAAAATACCTCCGTTTGTTTGTTGCGTTATGTTCAGAAATCCACAGGAAAGAGCGGTCAAGACAACACAGACGAAAATTCCAAATAGTTTACATTATGTCCACAGAAACTTGTCAAACTTTTTTTATAATCAATCCTCAGGTTGTTTTTAAAATATATAATCGATAATATATCAACCGCAAATGTCTTTCACAGTAGGAGAGGGAAAGGAAATGGCTGTCCGAATTCTGTTGCGCAAGCAAAACTCATGTGACCACTTGACTCGATGTTATCGTTCTGGCTCATTTTTTCAAAATAAAAGCCTGAAACTATGTCTGAAGACTGTTGACACCTTGAGGAAGCGATAGGAAAATGAATCTGTTTCATATCCCTTTAAATCCAGCAAAGGGAAGCTATGGGACATGGAGTTTTCAAAATAGAAGCCACTTCCTGTTTAGATTTTCCTCAGCGTTTCACCTGCAATATCAGTTCTGTTATTCTCACAGACAATATTTTGACAGTTTTGGAAACTTTAGAGTGTGTTCTATCCAATACTAATAATACTACGCATATATTAGCAACTGAGACTGAGGAGCTGGCTGTTTACAATGGGCACCTTTTCATCCAAGCTACTCAATACTGCCCCTGCAGCCATATGAAATTAACTGACTTGCCTGTTTAAATAAAAAAAAGTTCTCTCAACTCCATGACCACTGACAGTTGTTGTTGCCTGATGTAGGACTCTTGTGCCAGAGGAGAGACTCTCAGACTGAAAACACCTCCATTAATTGCCACAGTTTAGACTACCGATAGATCAGTGTTCTAACTCCCCCTCGAAGGTAGTGTGGTGCAATGACAGAATGGCACCATAAATTCTTAACTTTTAAAATAAGAACCACTGTACATCCACTGAGCGCTGCTTGTTGTCCTCAGAACTCCAAAGGTAGAGACATACTAACTCTATAAGTGTTTTGATGCTTTCAAGGCGAGCTCGAGCAGACGGCTCAGGAGACGTAGCCAGGATGCATCTCCGACAGCACTTGTCATACTCCTTCACATAATGCTCCATCTTGGGCCAGAATAAATGTTGCCTTGCCAAATTAAGAGTTCTAGCTTGACCTTGGTGGCCAGCAAGGTCATGCACACCACTCAATGCTTTATCCTTCATACTTTTGGGCAGCACATACTGATGTGTCTTTTGTTTGCTCAAAGGGTCATTTGTCACCCTGTAAAGCACTCCATCTTGGACCCTGAGCTTTTCCCACTGCTTGATGTGTGCAAGGCTTTGTGAATTATATCCATCCGTCTCTCGTCTTGAAGGCCGTCTTTTGCGTTTGACAAACAGGATAGCCCTTGAAATTGTAGGATCATGTTCTTGGCTCCGCTGAAGCTCCTCGAAAGACATCGCAGGAAGGGAGTCTTGGCCTGGAGATATGAGTTGTTGCGCAGACTGCACTAACGGAACCGCTCGAGCTTCAGTCGCTACATCCCACTAATTATAGACTTGACAGATCGCTTTCACTACTGCAGAGACACAGGTTAAAGGACAGCTGTCGGACTGATTTCCAGAGATTTTCCCAGCTTGTTTTTTCACTATGTGACTCTGGACCTTCAAGCGAAACACATCTTGATTCCCGTCTTCTCCTATAGCATCGGCTTCAGCAAGCAGACTACCATAGTTCTCACTGATCAACCTGTGACTAACTAACTTGGCAAATGGGTCCCTACTGAGGGCGTCAGCCACAATGTTCTTTGTCCCTTCGATATGCTTTAGATCGAATGAGTAGGGAGTCAATGTAGCTACCCAGCATTGTTCACAGGGAGTCAATGTAGCTACCCAGCATTGTTCACAGGGAGCCAATGTAGCTACCCAGCATTGTTCACAGGGAGCCAATGTAGCTACCCAGCGTTGCTCTCAGGGAGCCAATGTAGCTACCCAGCATTGCTCTCAGGGAGCCAATGTAGCTACCCAGCGTTGCTCGCAGGCGTCGGGTTTTGGTTTAGTCATTAAGTACATGAGGAGATTATTATCAGATCAAACTGAAAATGAATGTCCCTTGAGCCAGTGGCTAAAATGTTCACACACAGTACATTTCAAGGCCAGAAACTTGAGTGTGTGCACAGGAAGAGTGGCTTGGCAATAGCAGAACAGTTTGAAATTAAATGTTGATTATAATTCCTAGGAAGGATTTGACCCTTCGTACTTAGGGCATCCTTCGTACTTAGGGGATGCACAGATCTTTCTCCATTAGATCCTTCATCTTTGATTTCACATCCACCTTTGTTGGATCCACAGCCATCCCATCATCATTAATGACATGACCCAAAAATCTCACGACTTCCGCAGGAATATGCATTTCTTTGGGCTCAGCTTCAGGTTGTCTTAGTCTCTGGAACACCAGCTTTAATCTATCCAACACTAGGAGGTCGTCTAAGTAACACAGCAGGCTACTGAAGTTTAGATCCCAAAGAATGCTGAGCATCATCCTCATAAATGAAAATGCACTATTGCATAGGCCCTGCGGCATTCAATTGTATTCATGCAGACCCAGTGGGGTAGTGAAGGCTGCATACTTTTTATCCTCCTCACACATAGGTATGTTGTAAAAGCCTGATGTCAAGTCCATCATACTGATGTAGGTGTTGCCCCCTAGGGCTGCAAGACAATCAGATTGGTGTGGAAGTGGGTGTGCATCTTTGAGTGTCTTGCATTTAGCCATCTGAAATCTTTACATAGACGGAGCCCATCTTCTTTCTTCCACACCATTACTAGAGTGGACGCATATTTGCTGATGGATTTCCTGTTCTTCCATTTCCGTCAATACTTTTTGTAGTTTCTGGTAGTCGGCAGGAGGAACCCTACGATATGGTAGGCAAAATGGTCTGTCATCTGTGAGCCGAATTCGATGCTCAAAGCCTTTGCCTTTGCCACAACCCGGAGAGCTCTTGGAGAACACATCATTGTAGTTAATAAGTAACTAAACTAATCCCGCTCTTGTTGCTTGACCAACTTTACAGGGTTAATGTCAACCTCTCCCAACCCTACATCTAGCAGTCTCTGCTTCAAATCCATGGAGCAGGTTGTGATGGGCTGTGTCCCTAGAGTTCCCTATTCCATCTTGCAGGAGCCTTGGAAAACGGTGAAGTCCTCCAGAAAGGTAGACACATCAGCCAGCTTGCACTTTCTCTTCAGAGTGATAGGTTTGTCCGATAGGTAGTGACTTTCATGGGCACCCACCTGTTACCCCACATGGCTGTGATGACTCGGCCCACCATGATGTTTTGTGGCATGGTCTTGGATGAAGTGGGTTCGATCCACAATAGTGCGCCCTGGAGACAATGGCACATTGTTGGGAAGCCTCCCCATACTAGATGCTGTTGTTTAGCAAGGAGTTTAGCAAGGAGTGTGACAGCTTGGTTGAGTTTGACTGTCCCTATTTTCGGGGCATTTCTTCACTCTGTCAACATGTCAGACTAGTCATTTTTTTATTTTTTTATTTTTTATTTATTTATTTTATTTAACCAGGTAGGCCAGTTGAGAACAAGTTCTCATTTACAACTGTGACCTTGCCAAGATAAAGCAAAGCAGCGCAACACAAACAACAACACAGAGTTACATGGAATAAACAAACGTACAGTCAATAACACAATAGAAAAAAAGTCTATATACAGTGTGTGCAAATGGAGTGAGGGGGTAAGGCAATACATAGGCCATAGTAGCGAAGTAATTACAATTTAGCAGATTAACACTGGAGTGATAAATGAGCAGATGAGCAGGTGCAAGTAGAAATACTGGTGTGCAAAATAGCAAAACAATTAATAAAAACTATGGGGATGAGGTATGGAGATTGGATGGGCGATTTACATATGGGCTGTGTACAGCTGCAGCGATCGGTTAGCTGCACAGATAGCTGATGTTTAAACTTAGTGAGGGAGATATAAGTCAACTTCAGCAACTCGTTCCAGTCATTGACAGCAGAGAACTGGAAGGAAAGGCAGCCAAAGGAGGTGTTGGCTTTGGGGATGACCAGTGAGATATACCTGCTGGAGTGCGTGCTACAGGTGGGTGTTGTTATCGTGACCAGGTAGCTGAGATAAGGCAGAGCTTTACCTAGCAAAGACTTAAATATGACTTGGAGCCAGTGGGTCTGGCGCCAAATATGTAGCGAGGGCCAGCCGACGAGAACATACAAGTCGTAGTGGTGGCTGGTATATGGGGCTTTGGTGACAAAACAGATGGCACTGTGATAGATGGTGAGTAGAGTTTGAGGCTTAACCAACAGACAGTTTGTTTTCCAGTGACCTGACTCAAAGCATGACAAACACAGACCCTCCCTTCTACAGTGTGCAAGAGTAGAGTGGTTGTACCATTACACACCTTGCAGTGTTTCTTGTAAGAGTACCGTTGGTTAGGTGGGTGTTGCGGTCTGTTGTCTGAGTGTTCTGCGATAGCACATGAACCAGTAGACTTATCAAAGTTTGCATGTGTCATGGCTCAGGAGAAGACCCAGATGCAGACAGTTTTGAAGTAACAAAAGTTTATTACAAAAACAGAGTGGCAGGCAAACGACAGGTCAAGGTCAGGCTGAGGTCAGTAGTCCATAGCAGAGTCTGAAAGGTAGAGAACGGCAGGCTCAGGGTCAGGCTGAGGTCAGTAGTCCATAGCAGAGTCTGAAAGGTAGAGAACGGCAGGCTCAGGGTCAGGCAGAGGTCAGTAGTCCATAGCAGAGTCTGAAAGGTAGAGAACGGCAGGCAGGCTCAGGGTCAGGCAGAGGTCAGTAGTCCATAGCAGAGTCTGAAAGGTAGAGAACGGCAGGCTCAGGGCCAGGCAGAGGTCAGTAGTCCATAGCAGAGTCTGAAAGGTCAGGCAGGCTCAGGGTAGGCAGAGGTTAGTAGTCCATAGAGTCTGAAAGGTAGAGAAGCAGGCTCAGGGTCAGGCAGAGGTCAGTAGTCCATAGCAGAGTCTGAAAGGTAGAGAACAGCAGGCTCAGGGTCAGGCAGAGGTCAGTAGTCCATAGCAGAGTCTGAAAGGTAGAGAACGGCAGGCAGGCTCAGGGTCAGGCAGAGGTCAGTAATCCAGAGCAGAGTCTGAAAGGTAGAGAACGGCAAGCAGGCTCAGGCTCAGGGTCAGGCAGAGGTCAGTAATCCCGTGTGGTAAAACAAGGTACAGAACGACGGGCTGGCTCAGGGTCAGGGCAAGCAAAATAGTCAAAAAACAGGAATGCAAGAAAACAGGAACTAGAGACAGACAGGAGTATTGGTAAAACGTTTTGACAAAACAAAAGGAACTGGCAACAGACAAACAAAATACAGGTATAAGTACACTGGGGATAATGGGGATGATGGGCAACACCTGGAGGGGGGTGGAGACAAGCACAAAAACAGGTGTACTGAGTACTTGTCAGATCCATCCTGTCTGAAGCATGGGGGCTCTCTCACATCAGACTGCATGACCAACTTCAATCCAGATAAATTAAAGGGAGGGTGTGGCAGTAAATGTCTGGCCTGCACTGGTGCTCTGAGCATGTGCGCCTCTATCCTCCTTCCTCTCACCTTCCTTCCTAATCTGAGCTGATCTAGACTGTCCTATCTGATGAGCGAGTTGTGTGATAAGAATTCCCAAGTCAGGATTGGCCACCTCTGAACTATCTGAGAGGGTGTCACTAGGCATAATTACAGGAGTTGAGGGTGTGTCGTTAGGCACCTGAGTTGAGCAAAATATTGGTGAATCTACAACATCTATAATTCTGGCTGTGGTCTTTGGCAACTCCCTGAAAAACCTCCCTCTCCCAAGACCCAGTTCAAGCTCATCACTGGAAACACTGTCTCCTCTTCCAACCATATAAGTCATATTCACTATATGATACCAACTGGCAAGGACCAACTGTCAAGTGTCTTCACTGACATTTTCAACCTCTCCCTGACCGAGTCTGTAATACCCACATGTTTCAAGCAGACCACCGTAGTCCCTGTACCCAAGAAAGCGAAGCTAACCTGCCTAAATGATTACCGCCCCGTAGCAGCCATGAAGTGCTTTGAAAGGCTGGTCATGGTTCACATCAACACCATCATGCCAGAAACCCTAGACCCTCTCCAGTTAGCTTACTGTCTCAACAGATCCACAGATGACACAATCTCAATCACACTCCACACTGCCCTTTCTCACCTGGACAAAAGGAACACCTATGCTGTTCATTGATTACCGCTCAGCGTTCAACACCATAGTGCCCACACAGCTCATCACTAAACTAAAGACCCAGGGACTAAACACCTCCCTCTGCAACTGTATCCTGGACTTCCTGACGGTCCGCCCCCAGGTGTTAGGAGTAGGCAACAACACATCTGACACGCTGATCCTCAACACTGGGACCCCTCAGGGGTGCGTGCTTAGTTCCCTCCTGTACTCCCTGTTCACCCACGACTGCATGGCCGAGCACGACTCCAACACCATCATTAAGTTTGCTGATGACACAAGAGTCACCGACACCGACAATGATGAGACAGCCTATAGGGAGGAGACCTGAGACCTATCTGACCGTAAGGCGCTACAGAGGGTAGTGCAAATGGCCCAGTACATTATTGGGGCCAAGCTTCCTGATATCCAGGACCTATATGCTAGGCTGTGTCAGAGGAAGGCCTGACAAATTGTCCAAGATTCCAGTCACCAAAGTCATAGACTGTTCTCTCTGCTATGGCACAGCAAGAGGTACCAGACTGCCAAGTCTAGGACCAAAAGGCTCCTTAACAGCTTCTACACCCAAGCCATAAGACTGCTGAACAACTAATGAAATGGCCACCCGGACAATTTACATTTACCCCCCTCCCTCCCCCTTGTTTGTTTTTACACAGCTGCTACTTGCTGTTTATCATCTATGCAAAGTCAATTTACAATTACCTCGACTAACCAGTGCCCCCGCACATTGACTCAGTATCGGTAGCCCCTGTATATAGCCTCCACATTGACTCAGTATCGGTAGCCCCTGTATATAGCCTCCACATTGACTCAGTATCGGTAGCCCCTGTATATAGCCTCCACATTGACTCAGTATCGGTAGCCCCTGTATATAGCCTCCACATTGACTCAGTATCGGTAGCCCCTGTATATAGCCTCCACATTGACTCAGTATCGGTAGCCCCTGTATATAGCCTCCACATTGACTCAGTATCGGTAGCCCCTATATATAGCCTCATTATTGTTATGTACATTTCTTGTGTTGCTTTTTGATTGATTAGATTTTTTAAACTTTAGTTTATTTAGTAAATATTTTATTAACTCTATTTATTGAACTGCATTGTTGGTTAAGGGCTTGTAATTAAGCATTTCATGGTAAGGTTGTATTTGGCGCATGTGACAAATACAATTTGATTTGAAGAAAAGAGTTTAGAAAATATTTTCTAAATAAACTAAAGTAAAAGAATTTAAATTAAAAAAGAGCCGAATATATATGGCAACCTAAATAGGATCCCCAATCAGAGACAACGATAAACAGCTGCCTCTGATTGGGAACTGATTCAGGCCACCATAGACCTACATTTACCTAGACAAACCAAAACCCTATAGATATACAAAAAACCCTAGACTAGAGGAAAAACACACATACCACCCTCGTCACACCCTGACCTAACCAAAATAATAAAGAAAACTAAGATAACTAAGGTCAGGTCGTGCCAATTTTAAGTGTTTCTAAAATCCCCTAATTGATTAAGGAATGGAGGAAAAATGATTGGTACCCTGTTTGGCCGTTAGGTTTTATTGGTATTATGACACGTCCAGTGTGGGGCTCTATTGAGGACAGTTTTATAATGTGCAATGTTCCTCTTCCACTCAGCTCAGCACCAGGTGCAGCTCATCAACTGTAATTAGGGTTAGGGTTAATCAACAGTAATTAGGGTTAGGGTTAATCAACAGTAATTAGGGTAGGGTTAATCAACAGTAATTAGGGTTAGGGTTAATCAACAGTAATTAGGGTAGGGTTAATTAACAGTAATTAGGGTAGGGTTAATTAACAGTAATTAGGGTTAGGGTTAATCAACAGTAATTAGGGTTAGGGTTAATCAACAGTAATTAGGGTAGGGTTAATTAACAGTAATTAGGGTTAGGGTTAATCAACAGTAATTAGGGTTAGGGTTAATCAACAGTAATTAGGGTAGGGTTAATCAACAGTAATTAGGGTTTGGGTTAATCAACAGTAATTAGGGTAGGGTTAATCAACAGTAATTAGGGTTAGGGTTAATCAACAGTAATTAGGGTTAGGGTTAATCAACAGTAATTAGGGTTAGGGTTAATCAACAGTAATTAGGGTAGGGTTAATTAACAGTAATTAGGGTTAGGGTTAATCAACAGTAATTAGGGTTAGGGTTAATCAACAGTAATTAGGGTAGGGTTAATCAACAGTAATTAGGGTTAGGGTTAATCAACAGTAATTAGGGTTAGGGTTAATCAACAGTAATTAGGGTAGGGTTAATTAACAGTAATTAGGGTTAGGGTTAATCAACAGTAATTAGGGTTAGGGTTAATCAACAGTAATTAGGGTAGGGTTAATTAACAGTAATTAGGGTTAGGGTTAATCAACAGTAATTAGGGTAGGGTTAATCAACAGTAATTAGGGTAGGGTTAATCAACAGTAATTAGGGTTAGGGTTAATCAACAGTAATTAGGGTAGGGTTAATCAACAGTAATTAGGGTAGGGTTAATCAACAGTAATTAGGGTTAGGGTTAAATCATCCCACTTGAACTCACTGTTCTGATCAGAACAGTATTTCTCCGGTGGACTTCAGAGATCAAACATAGTATTTAATCACTCTCTCCTTCTCCTTGATTCTTCCAATGTGTTGTTAGATCAAAAGTAGCCTAGTTTTTACAATGTCTTTACAGCTGGCCTATTTAAAGTGTTGATCAAGGTTATGGACCAGGACCTGGTTTCCCATAGCGATGGAATCTAAGCTTAAGGCTAAGTTCATTGTTAGAACCTTCGCGGAGCATGATTAAACCTCCAAGCTGTTTCCAAAACCATTGTTACTGAAATTGCACTTGAAAACACTTGTTATTTACTGACAGCATCAGACCACTCATAGAACAGCTAAGTGATTTGTTAGATGTGTTTTTGCCCTTTCGCAGAAGATTGCCACTCATTTTTTTTTATACATTTGACATTTTAGTAGAAGCTCGTATCCAGAGTGACTTACAGGAGCAATTGGGGTTAAGTACCTTGCTCAAGGGTACATCAACAGATCTTTCACCTAGTTGGCTCAGGGACGCAAACCAGCAACCTTTTGGTTACTGGCCTCCAACTCAATCATCAAGTTTGCGGACGACACAACAGTGGTAGGCTTGATTACCAACAACGACGAGACGGCCTACAGGGAGGAGGTGAGGGCCCTCGGAGTGTGGTGTCAGGAAAATAACCTCACACTCAACGTCAACAAAACTAAGGAGATGATTGTGGACTTCAGTAAACAGCAGAGGGAACATCCCCCTATCCACATCGATGGAACAGTAGTGGAGAGGGTAGCAAGTTTTAAGTTCCTCTGCATACACATCACAGACAAACTGAATTGGTCCACCCACACAGACAGCATCATGAAGAAGGGGCAGCAGCGCCTCTTCAACCTCAGGAGGCTGAAGAAATTTGGCTTGTCACCAAAAGCACTCACAAACTTCTACAGATGCACAATCGAGAGCATCCTGGCGGGCTGTATCACCGCTTGGTACGGCAACTGCTCCGCCCACAACCGTAAGGCTCTCCAGAGGGTAGTGAGGTCTGCACAATGCATCACCGGGGGCAAACTACCTGCCCTCCAAGACACCTACACCACCCGATGTTACAGGAAGGCCATAAAGATCATCAAGGACAACAACCACCCGAGCCACTGCCTGTTCACCCCGCTATCATCCAGAAGGCGAGGTCAGTACAGGTGCATCAAAGCTGGGACCGAGAGACTGAAAAACAGCTTCTATCTCAAGGCCATCAGACTGTTAAACAGCCACCACTAACATTGAGTGGCTGCTGCCAACACACTGTCTCAACTCCAGCCACTTTAATAATAGGAATTGATGGGAAATGATGTAAAATATATCACTAGCCACTTTAAACAATGCTACCTAATATAATGTTTACATACCCTACATTATTCATCTCATATGTATACGTATATACTGTACTCTATATCATCTACTGCATCTTTATGTAATACATGTATCACTAGCCACTTTAACTATGCCACTTTGTTTACATACTCATCTCATATGTATATACTGTACTCGATACCATCTACTGTATCTTGCCTATGCCGCTCTGTACCATCACTCATTCATATATCTTTATGTACATATTCTTTATCCCCTTACACTTGTGTGTATAAGACAGTAGTTTTGGAATTGTTAGTTAGATTACTTGTTGGTTATTACTGCATTGTCGGAACTAGAAGCACAAGCATTTCGCTACTCTCGCATTAACATCTGCTAACCATGTGTATGTGACAAATAACATTTGATTTGATTTGATTTGGCCCAATACTCTTAACCGCTAGCCTACCTGCCACCCATAGAATGAAGATGTTTATAGAATCAAGATGTTTATCTGTCTCTCTGTGACCGCCAAAATTACTGACTACATATATAAAATTTATTCATAAAGCCCTTCTTACATCAGCTGATATCTCAAAGTGATCTCAATCATAGGCTATTGAAATACATGTTATGTTCAATCAAGTTATTTTATCTAATTGTAGGCTACTGTAGCTAGAATATGTACTTTTTGCCTCGATATACTGTATTTCATGATGTGCAACCACAATCTGTGATTCAGTGCGTTATTGAAGCATTATTAGAAAAATCTGCCTCAAAATGGCTATTAGCAGTGTTAGATAATCATATATTACTCAGAGCTGATCCGTCGTCGACATTGTAGAATAATTCAAATTTGAAACCAGAAGCCTATCCCAATGCACTGGGTCTTTTTAGAATCTATCAGTATCAACATATGACTCGATGATGGACATGGGGAACGTTGCCTCTGCGTGGTGTTTTGGGAAATGCATGTTACATCTTCAGCCGTTGTAGGAACGATGCATCATTAAAACACTCTTGAAAGGATATGCATATTCTTGATACCATTTGAAAGGAAAAACGTTTAAGTTTGTGGAAATGTGAAATGAATGTAGGAGAATATAATACATTAGATCTGATAGAAGATAATACAAAGAAAACATGTCTTTTTCTGTTTGTTTTGTATCATCATCTTTGAAATGCAAGAGAAAGGCCATTATGTATTATTCCAGCCCAGGCACAATTTATATTTTGGCCACTAGATGGCAGCAGTGCATGTGCAAAGTTTTAGACTGATCCAATGACCCATTGCATATCTGTTCAAAATGTTGTATCAAGACTGCCCAAATGTGCTTAATTGGTTTATTAATACATTTTCAAGTTCATAATTGTGCACTCTCCTCAAACAATAGCATGGATTATTTCACTGTAATAGCTACTGTAAATTGGACAGTGCAGTTAGATTAACAAGAATTTAAGCTTTCTGTCCATATCAGATATGTCTATGTCCTGGGAAATGTTCTTGTTACTTACAACCTCATGCTAATCACATTAGCTTACGTTAGCTCAACCATCCTGCAGGGGGGACACTGATCTCGTAGAAGTTATTAAAATGCCTTTAATAAACTGTTTAGCTTGTAATATTGCTCTACTGACTTCTTGCACTGTTACATGCTTGGTATATGAAGATGGTGTAATATAACAAGGTATATGAATGGTGAAACCTGTCATGTCCCCCCCAGGTGGATCAAGTTTGAGGAGAAGGTGGAGAAGGGAGGAGAGCGTTGGAGTAAACCCCATGTGGCCACGCTGTCGCTCCACAGCCTGATGGAGCTCCGGACTTGCATCGAGAAAGGAACCATCATGCTGGAACTGGAGGCCTTCACGCTGCCTCAGGTCGTTGGTAAGAAAACACATGTACTACATTATGATTGACTACATTATGACTGACCAGACCTTTACTACATTATGATTGACTTCATTATGACCCGCCAGACCTTTGCTACATTATAACTGACCATATTATCACTGACCAGACCTTTACTACATTATGACTGACCAGACCTTTACTACATTATGACTGACCATATTATCACTGACCAGACCTTTACTACATTATGACTGACCAGACCTTTACTACATTATGACTGACCATATTATCACTGACCCGACCTTTACTACATTATGACTGACCAGACATTTACTACATTATGACTGACCAGACCTTTACTACATTATGACTGACCAGACATTTACTACATTATGACTGACCAGACATGTACTACATTATGACTGACCATATTATCACTGACCAGACCTTTACTACATTATGTCTGACCATACACTGACCAGACCTTTACTACATTATGATTGACCAGACCTTTAATACATTATGACTGACCATATTATCACTGACCAGACCTTTACTACATTATGATTGACCAGACCTTTAATACCTTATGACTGACCATACACTGACCAGACCTTTACTACATTATGACTGACCATACACTGACCAGACCTTTACTACATTATGATTGACCAGACCTTTACTACATTATGACTGACCATATTTTCACTGACCAGACCTTTACTACATTATGACTGACCAGACCTTTACTACATTATGACTGACCAGACCTTTACTATATTATGACTGACCAGACATTTACTACATTATGACTGACCAGACATTTACTACATTATGACTGACCATATTATCACTGACCAGACCTTTACTACATTATGATTGACCAGACCTTTACTCTGACCTACATTATGATGACCATATTATCACTGACCAGACCTTTACTACATTATGATTGACCAGACCTTTAATACATTATGACTGAACAGACCTTTACTATTATATTATCACTGACCAGACCTTACTACATTATGTCTGGCCAGACCTTTACTACATTATGATTGACCCTACATTATGACTGACCAGACCTTTACTACATTATGATTGACCCTATTATCACTGACCAGACCTTTACTACATTATGACTGACCATACACTGACCAAACCGTTACTACATTATGATTGACCATAATATCACTGACCAGACCTTCACTACATTATGACTGACCATATTATCACTGACCAGACCTTTACTACATTATGACTGACCATACACCGACCAAACCGTTACTACATTATGACTGACCATACACTGACCAGACCTTTACTACATTATGACTGACCATACACTGACCAGACCTTTACTACATTATGACTGACCATATTATCACTGACAAGACCTTTACTACATTATGACTGACCATACACTGACTAGACCTTTACTACATTATGACTGACCATACACTGACCAGACCTTTACTACATTATGACTGACCATACCATTACTACATTATGACTGACCAGACCTTTACTACATTATGACTGACCAGACCTTTACTACATTATGACTGACCATATTATCACTGACCAGACTTTCACTACATTATGACTGACCATATTATCACTGACCAGACCTTTACTACATTATGACTGACCATACACTGACCAGACCTTTACTACATTATGACTGACCATACCATTACTACATTATGACTGACCAGACCTTTACTACATTATGACTGACCATACACTGACCAGACCGTTACTACATTATGATTGACCATAATATCACTGACCAGACATTCACTACATTATGACTGACCATATTATCACTGACCAGACCTTTACTACATTATGACTGACCATACACTGACCAGACCTTTACTACATTATGACTGACCATACCATTACTACATTATGACTGACCAGACCTTTACTACATTATGACTGACCAGACCTTTACTACATTATGACTGACCATATTATCACTGACCAGACCTTTACTACATTGTGACTGACCATATTATCACTGACCAGACCTTTACTACATTATGACTGACCGTACACTAACCAGACCTTTACTACATTATGACTGACCATACACTGACCAGACCTTTACTACATTATGACTGACCATACACTGACCAGACCTTTACTACATTATGACTGACCATATTATCAATGACAAGACCTTTACTACATTATGACTGACCATACACTGACTAGACCTTTACTACATTATGACTGACCATACACTGACCAGACCTTTACTACATTATGACTGACCATACCATTACTACATTATGACTGACCAGACCTTTACTACATTATGACTGACCAGACCTTTACTACATTGTGACTGACCATATTATCACTGACCAGACCTTTACTACATTATGACTGACCAGACCTTTACTACATTATGACTGACCATACACTGACCAGACCTTTACTACATTATGACTGACCATACACTGACCAGACCTTTACTAGATTATGACTGACCAGACCTTTACTACATTATGACTGACCAGACATTTACTACATTATGACTGACCAGACATGTACTACATTATGACTGACCATATTATCACTGACCAGACCTTTACTACATTATGTCTGACCATACACTGACCAGACCTTTACTACATTATGATTGACCAGACCTTTAATACATTATGACTGACCATATTATCACTGACCAGACCTTTACTACATTATGATTGACCAGACCTTTAATACCTTATGACTGACCATACACTGACCAGACCTTTACTACATTATGACTGACCATACACTGACCAGACCTTTACTACATTATGATTGACCAGACCTTTACTACATTATGACTGACCATATTTTCACTGACCAGACCTTTACTACATTATGACTGACCAGACCTTTACTACATTATGACTGACCAGACCTTTACTATATTATGACTGACCAGACATTTACTACATTATGACTGACCAGACATTTACTACATTATGACTGACCATATTATCACTGACCAGACCTTTACTACATTATGATTGACCAGACCTTTACTACATTATGATTGACCATATTATCACTGACCAGACCTTTACTACATTATGATTGACCAGACCTTTAATACATTATGTCTGAACAGACCTTTACTACATTATGACTGACCATATTATCACTGACCAGACCTTTACTACATTATGTCTGACCAGACCTTTACTACATTATGATTGACCAGACCTTTCATACATTATGACTGACCAGACCTTTACTACATTATGATTGACCCTATTATCACTGACCAGACCTTTACTACATTATGACTGACCATACACTGACCAAACCGTTACTACATTATGATTGACCATAATATCACTGACCAGACCTTCACTACATTATGATTGACCATATTATCACTGACCAGACCTTTACTACATTATGACTGACCCGACCTTTACTACATTATGACTGACCATACACTGACCATATTATCACTTTACTACATTATGACTTCTACTCCAGCCCAGTTCTAGTCCGTATACAGTTTAGTGAATTATTCCAGCCCAGTTCTACTCAATATACACTATACAATAATAATATATGCAATTTAACAGATACTTTTATCCAAAGTGACTTACAGTCATGCGTGCATATGTTGCTTACGTATGGGTATTCCCAGGAATTTAACCCTCTATCCTGGCGTTGCAAGAGCCATGCTCTACCAACTGTGCTACAGAGGACCACAAATATGGGCTTACTATTTGACTGTCCATGTGCTTTACAGAACACTGAAAGGAGGTATACTTGAAAGTGGTGAGCAATTATGTCTTAGGTTGATAGTTGTTCAATTGGTTTCAATAGCCATGTCTGTTCTATAAATGATATGCCCATGGATGCTTCAAGCTGCAGTCCATTGACTTGTTTCCACTGGGCCTGTTCTTTGTGATATATCTAGCTCAGTTTAGTGATGTTCTTTCAGCTTGGCCACTATAGCAGAGCAGGTTCACCGCTGAGTGCTTCTGTTCAGCACAGCAAAGAGCTTGCCCCTCTTCCCTGAATAACCCTAAACCTGAGGCCACAAGCACAGGGTCAGTCTAGTTACATTGAAACCATGCTTAGTAATGTTGTCTACAAGACTTCCTAGAGGGTAAAGCGTAAATACCAATACATTTACTGGACAAGAGCAAGTGCCCAAAACACATGCCTGAATATACTGTACATGTTAAAGAATTGACTTTGATGGTTCAGTTTGAAGTACAATGGGAGAATGGAGGGGGTGATGGAGGGAGTGGGGTGGAGGGAGGGGAGTGGAGGGATGGAATGGGATGGAGGGAGTGGGGTGGAGGGATGGGGGATGGAGGTGGAGGAATGGAGGGAGGGGGTAGAGGAATGGAGGGAGGGGGTGGAGGGATGGAGTGGGATGGAGGGAGGGGGTGGAGGGATGGGGGATGGAGGCGGAGGAATGGAGGGAGGGGGTAGAGGAAGGGAGGGAGGGAGGGAGGGTGGAGGTGGAGGAATGGAGGGAGGGGGTAGAGGGATGGAGGGAGGGGGTGTAGGAATGGGGGAGGGGGGAGGGATGGAGGGAGGGGGGGGGGAGGGGGTAGATGGAGGAAGGGGGGAGATGGAGGGAGGAAAGAGGAATGCCATTTACAATCTCCTCCTTAATGATGATCCCTTCCTTTCCCTTCACCTCATATCTCTCTTCGCTATGTCTCATCCTTCTTTTCCCTCCCATCTCATTGGCCCGTTGGCTCTGGACGGAGGGGAGGAGGAGGGGATGAGACGAGATGAAGAGGAAGATATATCACTTTAATTGATTTATGTGCAGTAATGCTGTGTGCTGCGCTGTGTGAGGGGATCCGGTCCCTGCTAGGAGGCCAGCTATCAGAAGGATTGGCCATTAGAGCCTGTAGCAATCAGAAAGAGCCTGGGACTGCTAACCTTGTTCAGGATTCTGACCCACTTTTTAAAAAAATACCTTAGACTGAGCTGTGAGGAGATTCCGTGGCAAGACACTCTCATGTAGCACCAGGGACTGAAAACTGGCCTTCCATTTTGTTCTTAAGATAGGACAAGGTATTTCTAATCTATGAAATCAAACCAGGGACTTGGAACAGGCCTTCCATTTTGCTCTTAAGATAGGAGAAGGCATTTCTAATCAAGAAAGTCAAATCAAAATCATTTTTTTGTCACATGCGCTGAATACAGTACAACAGGTGTAGAACTTACCGTGAAATGCTGACTTACAAGCCCTTAACCAACAATGGAGCTAAGAAAATAGAGTTAAGAAAATATTTACAAAATAAATTTAAGTAAAAAAATAATAATAATGAGGCTATATACATGTTGGATGGTGGTACACCAACAGGTATTGAATAGAACACCATCAATGTGTTGGGTGGTGGTACACCAACAGGTATTGAATAGAACACCCTCAATGTGTTGGGTGGTTGTCCGTCCTTTCTGACTGTTGTCTTTCTATGTTTGTTTCCAGTCTGTTGGTCAAACTAGATGTCTCTCTCTCTCTGATAGTGAATCATTTTGGACAACACACTGGTAGTGTCTTGGCATAGTTTTAAAGCTGCTTTACAGTTACTCTAACTATATACATCAAATTTTAATCAAATTCATTTTTAAAGTTGCCTGGGTCACAGTGATGTCATGGACACTGTATTGTCGTCGATATTGTCGTTGATGTTACGAAGTATAACTACAAAGCATGGCATCAGCAGCCAGGTTGTCCTATTAGCATACCTGCTCTCTTTTAACACCGATAAATCCACCTTTGAAAAAATATGTTTCGGATATGTCAACGTAGCAAGCCAGACAACTGAAAGTAACTTTCTAAACAGTGTTATCCTTCTTTGCTAGCTTGTCAGCTATAGTGATTTCTTCCTCTGCTCTTCCATCCCTCCATCTCTCTCTCCATCTTTCTCTGCTCCTCCATCCCTCCATCTTCCTCTGCTCCTCCATCCCTCCATCTCTCTCTGTCTCCATCTTCCTCTGTTCCTCCATCCCTCCATCTTCCTCTGTTCCCCCATCTCTCCATCTTTCTCTGCTCCTCCATCCCTCCATCTATCTCTCTGTCTCCATCTTCCTCTGATCCTCCATCCCTCCATCTCTCTCTCCATCTTCCTCTGCTCCTCCATCCCTCCATCTCTCTCTCCATCTTCCTCTGCTCCTCCATCCCTCCATCTCTCTCTCTGTCTCCATCTTCCTCTGCTCCTCCATCCCTCTATCTCTGTCTCCATCTTCCTCTGCTCCTCCATCCCCCCATCTCTCTCTCCGTCTTCCTCTGCTCCTCCATCCCTCCATCTCTCTCTGTCTCTATCTTCCACCGCTCCTCCATCCCTCCATCTTTCTCTGCTCCTCCATCCCTCCATCTCTCTCTGTCTCCATCTTCCTCTGCTCCTCCATCCCTCCATCTTTCTCTGCTCCTCCATCCTTCCATCTCTCTCTGTCTCCATCTTCCTCTGCTCCTCCATCCCTCCATCTCTCTCTGTCTCTATCTTCCTCTGCTCCTCCATCCCTCCATCTTCCTCTGCTCCTCCATCTCTCTCTGTCTCCATCTTCCCTGCTCCTCCATCCCTCCATCCCTGTCTCATCTTCCTCTGCTCCTCCATCCCTCCATCTTTCTCTGCTCCTCCATCTCTCTCTGTCTCTATCTTCCTCTGCTCCTCCATCCCTCCATCTTCCTCTGCTCCTCCATCCCTCCATCTTCCTCTGCTCCTCCATCCCTCCATCTCTCTCTGTCTCTATCTTCCTCTGCTCCTCCATCCCTCCATCTCTCTCTGCTCCTCCATCACTCCATCTCTCTCTGTCTCTATCTTCCTCTGCTCCTCCATCCCTCCATCTCTCTCTGTCTCCATCTTCCACAGAGTTGATCACAAACAGCCAGATAGATAGCGGTCTGCTGAAGGCGGAGCTAAAAGACAAGGTGACGTACACGTTGCTACGGAAACATCGACACCAGACAAAGAAGTCCAACCTGCGCTCGCTAGCTGACATCGGCAAGACGGTCTCCAGTGCAAGTAGGCTCTTTACCAACCTGGATAACGCTATTACAGGTGCCAGTTTGGTGTTGTGTCTTTACCAACCTGGATAACGCTATTACAGGTGCCAGTTTGGTGTTGTGTCTTTACCAACCTGGATAATGCTATTACAGATGCCAGTTTGGTGTTGTGTCTTTACCAACCTGGATAATGCTATTACAGGTGCCAGTTTGGTGCTGCGTGTTTACCAACCTGGATAATGCTGTTATAGGTGTCACCTTTAATCTGCCATGTTTTTTATAATTCCCCCATCAATGTTAGGCATCAATATCTTGTTTTTGGTGTCTGTGTTCTCGATACAGGTTTCTTTTATTTCTTGTGAAAAGTTTGGTGGACAGGCGGACAGTGTAGAGTTCTATCAGTGAACCTTTACTGCCCCCTCCATTAGCACACATCACCTTTAAGAGAGGAGCTGAGATTCCTAGACAGAGGGGTCCACCCATACATGGCATTAGGAAACATTCCACATGTTAGATGTGAAAACATGTGATTGGTTGATTCTGTAGAGTAAATGAAGATAGCTGTTGAACATGTAGGACCAGATTGGTTGATTCTGTAGAGTCAATTAAGATAGTTGTTGGACATGTAGGGCCAGATTTTAAATGTGCAAGTTTGCATAATATTCACATTTAAGAAATGGAACGAAAAGTCCTAAACCTCAAGTGAACTGTACTGAACATAGTTCCTTATCGGACATGGATGCTCTATTGCAGAACAGCAGAACCAAGTCATTCACATCAGTTTAGATGTATAATTAATTTAGTTAAGCTGAGGCTGTTCTGGAGTTGAACTTTTCATTTCATCTTTCATTGCTGTAAAATCATAACACTGAATTCATCATCACACACAGATGTTTGTTTGATTATATTAATCAATGATAAATCAAATAAATATATGGTTGGAACAGATTTCATGGTATTTAACATGGAAGGTGATCAGTTGCCCAGGTCACCTTGGGTCTGTAAATAATCATTTATTACCTGCTCTAACCTTTATGACAATGATTGGTTAATGGAACATGGAAGGTGATCAGTTGCCCAGGTCACCTTGGGTCTGTAAATAATCATTTATTACCTGCTCTGACCTTTATGACAATGATTGGTTAATGGAACATGGAAGTCATCGATCTGTTTTATTGATATGTTGTTGTAGTAGTGAAAAGGACATTTGAATTATTTGGTAGAATTTTTCACATCGATTTGTGTGTATCATCTAGCTTTGGATTTCAATAAAATACACTATATAATACCAGGTTGGTTTCACAGTAACTTTATACAGTTACTGCTAACATCACCCCCATGTTCTCCTGAACACAATACAATAGAGGCAGGATACTTGTCCATGAGATTAAGCATTTATATAATGTAGCAAAAATGACTAACTCATTTTTGCCGAAATGAGCAGTTACTGCCTTTTGCTTGGTAGGTCAGTATTGTGGTCTAACATTACAGATCCAATGTAACTAAGTATGTCCAACCCGAAACTGTGTTCTTTCCAGATAACCATCTTTCACTTTGCTTCACCAGTTAATCTATCACATCCTGTTCTATCTGCTTCTCTTTTAACCCTTACTCATTTGATTCTGTCTAACTAACACTGTATAATTCCACTGCATCTGTCTGTCTAACTAACACTTGCCCTTTGATTAATCCACTATTTTTCTCCCTCCTTCTTTCTTTCCTTTCTTCCATTCGTCCTGCTCCCTCTACTTCTGTCTTCCGCGGGTTGGGTTCTGCCATTTAAGCCCGTAGTCCTCTTGAAAACTCAGTGCCTTGTCTAACAGTCCGTGCCTCAATGGAGGAGCTGCAGACCCAACGAAGCCCCAGTATGGACTGGCTTAGTAAGTCATGCTACTGTATTGTAGATCTCCAGCATCATAGACTGGCCAAGTATGTTCTCATTAGAATTCTGGAACTACTGTTGGTCCATAGAGCCAAACAACCAGCTGTCCCCTTTCCCCCACTGTATCCTATCACACAGAAGTTATTTTCTTTCATGAGGAATCTGCCTCATTAGGCCAGAATAGAGCCGCTTATCTGTCCTCCATGATAGATCTTAGATGACTGGAATTCAATTCTGACAGTTGTCATCCAAATTTAGTCCATTCTACCCAGTCCACACTTCAGTATGCTTAGTCCACACAGATTAACACCAAGTCTGAATGTTATTCACACCCTACTTTTTGAGAAGGTATTTTTCCCCAGTGACAACATAGGAAATGCCATTTTCCTCTGGGTGCATCAAATGGACTGTCCCCCTCTATCTATCCAGAGGAATGAGGTAACAACCTGTTGAATCACTACAGTGGCACCAGATTTATTTTCACAGATGTATTGCCTTCAGCAGTATCTCCACCCTGCAATTTGAAGTGTAGGCTGGTACACTGTGTGTTTTGCTGTCTCCATTCAGTCCAGTCTTTAACAGCAGAGTAGGTTGTTAACCTTCAAGGCTGTTGTTCACTCATAGGCAGTCCAGCCACCACACATCGGAACCTGGCCTCAAGCAGCATGAACGACATCTCCGACAAACCAGAGAAAGACCAGGTGAGTGTCCATTGGTTGACCTCTCCGTTCAATGTTCCAAACAAGTGTCAGTAACTGTGTTCTTTAGAGAATGTTAGCTGTTTAAACTTCAATAATTACTGGACCTAGTTACCTAGGGAGAAACAGCTAGGTTTCCATCCAATTGGCAACATATTTTCATGTGAATATTCTAAAAACTGCATAAAGAAAATATTTTCAACTCTACCGATGGTTATGTCATAAAACTATTGTGTTAAATAGCAACTGTGCCCACGCTGGTCTTGGCACGTGCTCTCTAGCCAACAGCTGGCAGATAGTGAAGGTAGGCTAGCCTACATGATGGGATTATTATGGATAAGAGAGAGAATATTTGTATTTGTCTAACGGCATTCAAGCATCAATCATCATGTCACCAGATTAAGACCCTCAATATTTATTGGAAAGAGCATCAAGCTCATCACAGTGCACTTTCACCACCATGTGAAGTTCATCATAAATTCATCATCATTTATTTAATCTGTATCCTAATAAACTGCATGCTTTCCCGGGGTTGTAGTGGGAGGACTACACATCATGTCATCATGACTCAGATGGTTATTATAACAATATTTGTGTTTCCACCCAGCCATTTCTCATTTTATACATTTTAAAGACACACAAAGATCCTTCCATGTCCAATAATCAAATTGTCTATGTAAATTTCTGAAATTGTACTGACATTTCCTGTTTTCATAAGCCTGGTTGTGGATTGTTTTATGTCTCACTTAATTAATCCGCATAAAATGGTTGGATAGAAACCTGGTTATTGATATGAAATATATATTTAATAGTAAGTGGTTTAGTGTGTCACTGAAGCATAGTGACACAATGTTAGTACAATTTCTGCTGTCTTGCTGATCCCTGTCTGCCTGCTCTATGCACTGTGGTCTGCGTTATCTGACCAGCCATTGGAACTTTTCCACTGGCTCACTGTAGCTACAGTCCAGGAAGGATAACAGGGTTAGCTACAGTATAGAAAAGCTAACAGCGTTAGCTACAGTGTTAGCTATAGTCCAGGAAGGCTAACAAGAGAAACCACTATGTGCTTGCCTTATGGGTGATTATGATTGTCCAAAGTAAATCGACCAAGGTGCATTGTCCTCCTCCAACCCTAACCCACCAAGGTGCATGGCCCTCCAACCCTAACCCACCAAGGTGCATGGCCCTCCAACCCTAACCCACCAAGGTGCATGGCCCTCCAACCCTAACCCACCAAGGTGCATGGCCCTCCAACCCTAACCCACCAAGGTGCATGGCCTCCTCCAACCCTAACCCACCAAGGTGCATGGCCCTCCCTCCAACCCTAACCCTAAACCAAGGTGCATGGCCCTCCTCCAACCCTAACCCACCAAGATGCATGGCCCTCCTCCAACCCTAACCCACCAAGATGCATGGCCTCCTCCAACCCTAACCCACCAAGGTGCATGGCCCTCCTCTAACCCTAACCCACTAAGGTGCATGGCCCTCCTCCAACCCTAACCCACCAAGGTGCATGGCCCTCCAACCCTAACCCACCAAGGTGCATGGCCCTCCTCTAACCCTAACCCACCATGGTGCATGGCTCTCCTCCAACCCTAACCCAAAAAGGTGCATGGCCCTCCTCAACCCTAACCCACCAAGGTGCATGGCCCTCCCAACCCTAACCCACCAAGGTGCATGGCCCTCCTCAACCCTAACCCACCATGGTGCATGGCCCTCCTCAACCCTAACCCACCAAGGTGCATGGCCCTCTTCCAACCCTAACTCAGCAAGGTGCATGGCCCTCCTCCACCCCTAACCCACCAAGGTGCATGGCCCTCCTTCGTTTAGTCTGGTTCAGCCCTAATCAGTTCAGTCATTCATTCTTGCTCACTCCAATTCAGTTCAGTTGAGTCATTTATTCTGGTGCTCTCCAACTAAGTTCAGTTGAATCATTCAGCCCTAATCAGTTCATTGAATAATTTAGTCTGGTTCAATCCAAATTGTTTCAGTTGAATCATTCATTCTGGTGCTGTTACACATGGTTGAGCAGGTGAACCCAGGTACAGACTCAGGTGGGGAGACAGGGATAAGGTAACTATGGTATTTATTGAACAGCTGTGGTGCAGGCCAAGGGAAGCTCAGGTGGGTAGTAGGGAACCAGGAATTGAGGCTGGGGCAAGGGGAGTAGGGGCAGGGTAAGCAGGTCCGGAGCAGAATCCATGGAAGCAGTAGAGCGGGGCTCCAGGACAGGGAAACAGGACTGACGAGACGATTGACTGGAGCCCGGGACCAGAGTCAGTACTGATGGAACTGTAGCGGAGAGAGAAATCAGTGTCAGGCTAGGGGAAAAACAGGCACAACAAGATCTATGCGGGAACAAATGGCTTGAAACACAGACTGACTGAGCAGATGCTACGATCTGGCAGCATGGAAGTGGCAGGGCTTTTGTAGAGGTCTTGATTATGGAACAGGTTTCAGCTGGTGGGGATCTTCTCTGCCTCCAGCACACCTGTTTCCACTCACACAATCACATACACCCACTGAGAGAGAGATGGAGAGAGCACTGGGGGAGTGGCAGCAGGTTAGGGAGACAGGATGAGAAGTAGAGGGCTTGGCAGGAGCAGATGTAACAGGTGCTGTCCAACTCAATTCATTTCAGTCATTCAGTCTAGTTCAATCCAACTCAGTTCAGTAAAAGTATTATGTTAGTCCTAATCCGTTCAGTCAGTGTAGTTAAGTCTAACTCAGCTCAGTTTATTATTAAATATTTTGTATCTTATTAGGATCCCCAATTCTCTTCTTGGGGTCCAAACAGGAAACAAAACACAAATAAAATACATAACACTACATAATACAATGCAAAATATATAATACAAAATATATAAAAATGTGTCTCTTAACAGTCCGTCATGCCATAAGGTGTTATTTTATCCCTTTTTTATCTGGTTGTGCTGCCAGCTTATTATGTTACCTGGGGTGGCAGAGAGTTCCATGTAGTCCAACTCAGTTCAGTTCAATTATTCAGTCAGTGTCACGCCCTCGGGGGAAATTCTAAGTTTTCTTTTTCTTTGTTTTTGGCCGAGTGTGGTTCCCAATCAGAGGCAGCTGTCTATCGTTGTCTCTAATTGGGGATCATACTTAGGCAGCCCTTTTTCCCACCATTAGATTGTGGGATCTTGTTTTCTGGTTAGTTACTGTTGCCTGACAGTACTGTGCGTTTTCGTTATTTTGTTTGAGTGTTTTTTAAAATTAAAATCATGAACACTTTCCACGCTGCGCCTTGGTCAACTCGTTCTACCACCAACGAAAGCCGTTACAGTCAGGTTCAGTCCTGATCAGTTCAGTTGAATCATTAATTTTTTTCCCGGTTCAACTCAGTTCAGTTGAATCATTCATTCTGTCTCAGGCCAATTCAGTTCAGTCATTCATCTATTTCAGTCCAGCTCAGTTCAGTTGAGTCATTCCCCCTGAAATCAAGGCAAGCTCCTCTAATATTCCACTGGCTTTCTTTCCATCTGAGAGAAACTGATAAGGACGTTTCACATCATTTATGTAGACAACCAATCTGATAAAGGACAGTCTTTCTCACACTTCCTCTCTCGACTTTAGTCACTTGTAAAGTGTTCTGTTGGCTCAGTGTGGAGCAGGAGGGGACTTTACTCTTCATGTCTCAACTGGAATGTTCAGGAAGTGATATACGTGTAGAGGTTCTGTCAGTGTAGTGTGTTCTATGTTCCTTCAGTGTGGTGTGTTCTATGTTCTGTCAGTGTAGTGTGTTCAATGTTCTGTCAGTTTAGAGGTTCAATGTTCTGTCAGTATAGTGTGTTCTATGTTCTGTCAGTGTAGAGTGTTTTATGTTCTGTCAGTGTAGAGTGTTTTATGTTCTGTCAGTGTAGAGTGTTTTATGTTCTGTCAGTGTAGAGTGTTTTATGTTCTGTCAGTGTAGAGTGTTTTATGTTCTGTCAGTGTAGAGTGTTTTATGTTCTGTCAGTGTAGAGTGTTTTATGTTCTGTCAGTGTAGAGTGTTTTATGTTCTGTTAGTGTAGTGTGTTATGTATTCTGTCAGTTTAGAGGTTATATGTTATGTCAGTTATATGTTCTGTCAGTTATATGTTCTCTCAGTTCTGTATTCTGTCAGTTTAGAGGTTATGTGTTCTGTCAGTGTAGTGTGTTCTGTATTCTGTCAGTTTAGAGGTTATATGTTATGTCAGTTATATGTTCTGTCAGTTATATGTTCTCTCAGTTCTGTATTCTGTCAGTTTAGAGGTTATGTGTTCTGTCAGTGTATGTGTTTTCTGTGTTCCGTCAGTGAAGTGTTTTCTATTTTCTTTCAGTGTGACATATTATATGTTCTCTCAGTTCTGTATTCTGTCAGTGTGGCAGTTATATGTTCTGTCAGTTATATGTTCTGTCAGTTATATGTTCTGTCAGTTATATGTTCTCTCAGTTCTGTATTCTGTCAGTGTGGCAGTTATATGTTCTGTCAGTTATATGTTCTCTCAGTTATATGTTCTGTCAGTTATATGTTCTGTCAGTTATATGTTCTGTCAGTTATATGTTCTCTCAGTTCTGTATTCTGTCAGTGTGGCAGTTATATGTTCTGTCAGTTATATGTTCTGTCAGTTATATGTTCTCTCAGTTCTGTATTCTGTCAGTGTGGCAGTTATATGTTCTGTCAGTTATATGTTCTGTCAGTTATATGTTCTGTCAGTTATATGTTCTCTCAGTTCTGTATTCTGTCAGTGTGGCAGTTATATGTTCTGTCAGTTATATGTTCTGTCAGTTATATGTTCTCTCAGTTCTGTATTCTGTCAGTGTGGCAGTTATATGTTCTGTCAGTTATATGTTCTGTCAGTTATATGTTCTCTCAGTTATATGTTCTCTCAGTTATATGTTCTCTCAGTTATATGTTCTCTCAGTTCTGTATTCTGTCAGTGTGGCAGTTATATTTTCTGTCAGTTATATGTTCTGTCAGTTATATGTTCTCTCAGTTCTGTATTCTGTCAGTGTGGCAGTTATATGTTCTGTCAGTTATATGTTCTGTCAGTTATATGTTCTGTCAGTTATATGTTCTGTCAGTTATATGTTCTGTCAGTTATATGTTCTGTCAGTTATATGTTCTGTCAGTTATATGTTCTGTCAGTTATATGTTCTGTCAGTTATATGTTCTCTCAGTTCTGTATTCTGTCAGTGTGGCAGTTATATGTTCTGTCAGTTATATGTTCTGTCAGTTATGTTCTGTCAGTTATATGTTCTCTCAGTTCTGTATTCTGTCAGTGTAATGTGTTCCGTCAGTGAAGTGTTTTCTATTTTCTTTCAGTGTGACATATTATATGTTCTCTCAGTTCTGTATTCTGTCAGTGTGGCAGTTATATGTTCTCTCAGTTATATGTTCTGTCAGTTATATGTTCTGTCAGTTATATGTTCTCTCAGTTCTGTATTCTGTCAGTGTAATGTGTTCCGTCAGTGTAAAGGATTTATTTTCACTCTGTGTAGAGGTTCTATGTTCTGTCATATGGGTGTTCCATGTTCTGTCAGTGTATTGTGTACTATGCTCTGTCAGTGTAGTGTTTTCTACATTATGTTAGTATAGAAGTTCTATGTGCTGTCAGTATAGAGGTTCTATGTTCTGTCAGTGTTCTATGTTCTGTCAGTGTAGAGTGTTTTATGTTCTGTCAGTGTAGTGTGTTTTATGTTCTGTCAGTGTAGAGTGTTCTATGTTCTGTTAGTGTGGTGTGTTCTATGTTCTGTCAGTGTAGTGTGTTCTGTGTTCCGTCAGTGTAGTGTGTTCCATCAGTGTAGTGTGTTCTATGTTCTGTCAGTGTAGAGGTTCTATGTTCGGTCAATGTGTAGGATTTATTTTCACTCAGTGTAGTGTGTTCTTGGTCTTGTCAGTTTTGAGGTTCTATGTTCTGTCAATGTAGAGGTTCTATGTTCCGTCAGTGTAGGGTGTTCTCTGTTCTGTCAGTGTAGTGTGTTCTATGTTCTGTCGGTGTGGAGTGTTCTATGTTCTGTCAATGTACTGTGTTCTATGTTCTGTCAGTGTACTGTGTTCTGTGTTCCGTCAGTGTACTGTTTTCTGTGTTCCGTCAGTGTAGTGTTTTCTATTTTCTTTCAGTGTGGCACATTCTATGTTCTCTCAGTTTAGTGTGATCAATGTTATTTCAGTTTAGAGGTTCTGTGTTCTGTCATTGTAGTTTGTTCAAAATGCTCTCAGTTTTGACGATTTATGCTCTATCTGTGTAGTGCGTTCTATGTTCAGCCATTGTATTTAGTTCTATGTTACGTCAGTGTAGTGTGATCTTTGTTATGTCAGTGTAGTGTGATCTTTGTTCTGTCAGTGTAGTGTGTTATGTCAGTGTAGTGTGATCTTTGTTCTGTCAGTGTAGTGTGTTCTATGTTCTGTCAGTGTAGTGTGATCTTTGTTCTGTCAGTGTAGTGTGTTCTGTCAGTATAGTGTGTTCTATGTTCTGTCAGTGTAGTGTGATCTTTGTTCTGTCAGTGTAGTGTGTTATGTCAGTGTAGTGTGATCTTTGTTCTGTCAGTGTAGTGTGTTCTATGTTCTGTCAGTGTAGTGTGTACTGTGTTCTACATTCTTTCCGTTTAATGTTTTTTTTATGTTCTGTCAGTGTAGTTTGTGCTTTGTTCTGTCAGTTTAGAGGTTCTCTGTTCCGTCAATGTATTGTGTTCTATGTTCTGTCGGTGTCAAGCTTTTGTGTTCTGCCAGTGTAGTTTGTTTTACATTCTTTCAGTGTAGTGTTTTCTGTTAATGTAGAGATTTTGTGTTCTGTCATTGCCCACATCTGTCAGCAGGAAGCGGCCTGTACTCCTGGGAATAGGGAATGGGGTTGGTAATCTAACAGTCATTGCTTTGTGACAGATTGATTCAGAGGCAGATTGGTGGGTGAGAAGAGGGGGGGGGATCATGTTGGGTATCTCTGCTGCTCCCTGGGGTATGACTTTGGGATCTCTGTCTGTCTGTCTGTCTGTCTGTCTGTCTGTCTGTCTGTCTGTCTGTCTGTCTGTCTGTCTGTCTGTCTGTCTGTCTGTCTGTCTGTCTGTCTGTCTGTCTGTCTGTCTGTCTGTCTGTCTGTCTGTCTGTCTGTCTGTCTGTCTGTCTGTCTGTCTGTCTGTCTGTCTGTCTGTCTGTCTGTCTGTCTGTCTGTCTGTCTGTCTGTCTGTCTGTCTGTCTGTCTGTCTGTCTGTCTGTCTGTCTGTCTGTCTGTCTGTCTGTCTGTCTGTCTGTCTGTCTGTCTGTCTGTCTGTCTGTCTGTCTGTCTGTCTGTCTGTCTGTCTGTCTGTCTGTCTGTCTGTCTGTCTGTCTGTCTGTCTGTCTGTCTGTCTGTCTGTCTGTCTGTCTGTCTGTCTGTCTGTCTGTCTGTCTGTCTGTCTGTCTGTCTGTCTGTCTGTCTGTCTGTCTAACAGCCCTAGACAAATAGGCAGTCCAGATTTGACTTGGATACTTTTGGTTTTACTTTCTCACCCTGCTGACTAACAGTGTCCATACATTGTTGTTATTCTAATAGGGAGGGTGGATATTACCAAGAGTATATTTGAACCACAGAGAATTTGAAATGGTTTTCTGTGGCATGAATTTGGCCAGAGAATGTCTTACCAATATGCACTCTGTCCAATGGGTTGACTTCTGTTTCAGAGTTGGTTGTCTTTCTGTCCAATGGGTAAACTTATGTTTTATAGTTGGTTGACTTTGTGATGTCTCCTTCTCCTTGACTGCTGTTCACGTCACAGTCTGGTAAATTTTTTATCTGAAAACTAAACTGTATTAGATGCACTTAGATTCACTGAATGTCTATTCTGAAAGTCTATTGGGTGAAAATTAATGCACAGACAGTCTGACAGGTGTTCTCTGATCTCAGATCATCTGATCTGACTTGATGTTCATGTCTGCTAGACAGTCTGACAGGTGTTCTCTGATCTCAGATCATCTGATCTGACTTGATGTTCATGTCTGCTAGACAGTCTGACAGGTGTTCTCTGATCTCAGATCACACTAGTCTCCCTCTGAGAGTTAACCTTGCGTTAGAGAGAGGTCAGTACAGGTACATCAAAGCAGGGACCGAGAGACTGAAAAACAGCTTCTATCTCAAGGCCATCAGACTGTTAAACAGCCACCACTAACATTGAGTGGCTGCTGCCAACATACTGACTCAACTCCAGCCACTTTAATATTGGAAAAATTGATGTAAAATATTTATCACTAGCCACTTTAAAGAATGCCACTTATATAATGTTTACAGACCCTTCATTACTCGTCTCATATGTATATACTGTACTATACCATCTATGGCATCTTGCCATCTTTATGTAATACATGTATCACTAGCCACTTTAAACAATGCCACTTTTATATGTTTACATACCCTACATTACCCTACATTGTGTGTATAAGGTAGTTGTTGTGAAAGTGTTAGGTTAGATTACTCGGTGGTTAATACTGCATTGTCGGAACTAGAAGCACAAGCATTTCGCTACACTCGCATTAACATCTGCTAAACATGTGTATTTGACAAATCAAATTTGATTTGATTTCACGTGGACAGATCAGCTTTGACACAGGACATATGAACAGTTCAGCTAAAGGTCAGCTATAGGACAGGACATGTGGACAGATCAGCTATGAGACAGGACATGTGGACAGCTTAGCTATAGGACAGAACATGTGGAAAGGTCAGATATAGGACAGGACAGGTGGACAGGTCAGCAAAAAGTCAGCTATAGGACAGGACATGTGGGCAGAACAGCTATAGGTCAGGACATTTGGAAAGATCAGCTGTAGGAGTGGACATGTAGACAGTTCAGCTAAAGGTCAGCTATAGAACAGGACATCTGAACAGGTCAGCCATAGGACAGGAAAAGGGGACAGGTCAGCTATTGGACAGGACATGTGGACAGATCAGCTGTAGGACAGGGCATGTGGACAGATCAGCTGTAGGACGGGACATGTGGACACGTCAGCTACGGTACAGGACATGTGGACAGGTCAGCTGTAGGAGAGGACATATGGACAGGTCAGTTATAGGACATGTGTACAGGTCAGCTATATGTCAGGAAGTGTGGACAGGTCAGCTATTGGACAGGACATGTGGACAGATCAGCTGTAGCACAGGACATGTGGACAGGTCTGCTGTAGGGCAAGTCAGCTATAGGACAGGACAAGAGTACAGGTCAGCTATAAGTCAGCTATAGGACAGGACATGTGAACGGGTCAGCTATAACAGAGGACATATGGACAGGTCAGCTATAGGAGAGGACATATGGACAGGTCAGTTATAGGACATGTGTACAGGTCAGCTATAGGTCAGGACACGTGAAAATATCTGCTATAGTACAGCTTCAGGACAGAACAGGTTAGCTATAGGAAAGGACATGTGGACAGGTCTGCTGTAGGGCAAGTCAGCTATAGGACAGGACAAGAGTACAGGTCAGCTATAAGTCAGCTATAGGACAAGGGGGTCAGGGAACACAGTGGCCCTGTCCAATGATAACTCCAGACAGGGCCAACCAGAAAGGATATAAACCCATCCACTTTGCCAAAGCACATCCCCCACACCACTAGAGGGATATCAACAAACCACCAACTTAAGACAGGAGAATTACACCAAATATAACAGACTGACCCTAGACCCCCTGGCGCATAGTTGCAGCATAGATACTGGAGGCTGAAACAAGGGGTCAGGGACAGTGGCCCTGTCCAACACTTTGCCAGCACATCCCCACACCACTAGAGGGATATCAACAAACCACCAACTTACTACCCTGAGACAAGGTTGAGTATAGCCCACGAATATCTCCTCCACTGCACTATCCCAAGTGGGCACAAAGCCGGACAGTTAGATCACATCAGTGACTCAACCCAATCAAGTGACACACCTCTCCTAGGGAAGGCATGGAGGAGTACTAGTAAGCCACCCCTGGGACAGAGACGAGTCTTCAGGAAAGACTTAAAGGTCGAGACTGAGTTTGTGTGTCTCACTTGGATAGGCAGACCATTCTATGAAAATTAAGCTCTATAGGAGAAAACCCTGCCTCGAGCTGTTTGCTTAGAAATTCTAGGCACAATAAGGAGGCCTGCGTTTTGAGACCGTAGGATACGTGTAGGTATGTACGGGAGGACCACATCGGAGAGATAGGTAGGAGCAAGCCCATGTAATCTTTTGTAAATTAGCAATAAAACCCTGAAATCAGCCCTAGCCTTAACAGGAAGCCAGTGTAGAGAGGCTAGCACTGGAGTAATATGATAACATTGTTTGGTTCTAGTCAAGATTTTAGCAGCCGTGTTTAGCACTAACTGAAGTTTATTTAGTGCTTTATCCGGGTAGCCGGAAAGTAGAGCATTGCAGTAGTCTAATCTAGAAGTGACAAAAACATGGATTATCTTTTCTGTATCATTCTGGACATAACTTTTCAGATTTTTGCAATGTTACGAAGATGGAAAAAATATGTCTTTGAAATATTCTTGATATGTTTGTCAAAAGAGAGGTCAGGGCCCAGTGTAATGCCGTGGTCCTTCAGTTTTATTTGAGATGACTGTACAACCATCAAGATTAATTATCAGATCCAACAGCAGATCTCTTTGTTTCTTGGGATCTAGAACTAGTATCTCTGTTTTCGAGTTTAAAAGTAAAAACAATTGCTGCACCCACTTCCTTATGTCTGAAACACAGGCTTCCAGGGTAGGGAATTTTGGGGCTTCAGCCATGTTTTATTGAAATGTACAGCTGTTTGTCCTCCGCATAACAATGAAAGTTGTCATTGGGTTTTCTGAATAACATCACCAAGAGGTAGAATATACAGTGAAAACAATAGTAGTCCTAAAACGGAACCATGAGAAACACCGAAACGTACAATTGATTTGTCAGAAGACAAATCATCCACAGAGACAAACTGATAGTTTTTCGAACAGATAGGATCTAAACCAGGCAAGAACTTGGTCGTGTAGATCAATTTGGGTTTCCAATCTCTCTAAAAGAATGTGATTTCTCAACTAAAAGTTTTGCAGCGGGATTTAGAGGTAATTTGTGGTTAAGTATGGTACCCTGCATCACTGCGTCACTGCTCCAGACCAGCACAAGGGGGAGTTAGAGCACTGATTATGCTTTTGGGTCCCAAGGCACTAATGTGTCTCTACCTGACAATGAATGGGTGACATAAACCAAATAGAAACTGATAATTGTGCACAACCTCAAAATTGAATTTCAATCAACTGAATGATGAAAATGAAGAAGGGGATTGAATTTATTACAATGGATTAAGAATTGCTACTCCTCTGTACTGCACGCACACACCCAAAAAAAATCAAATCAAATCAAATCAAAATCAAATTTTATTTGTCACATACACATGGTTAGCAGATGTTAATGCGAGTGTAGCGAAATGCTTGTGCTTCTAGTTCCGACAATGCAGTAATAACGAACAAGTAATCTAACTAACAATTCCAAAAAAACTACTGTCTTATACACAGTGTAAGGGGATAAGGAATATGTACATAAGGATATATGAATGAGTGATGGTACAGAGCAGCATAGGCAAGATACAGTAGATGATATCGAGTACAGTATATACATATGAGATGAGTATGTAAACTAAGTGGCATAGTTAAAGTGGCTAGTGATACATGTATTACATAAGGATGCAGTCGATGATATAGAGTACAGTATCTACGTATGCATATGAGATGAATAATGTAGGGTAAGTAACATTATATAAGGTAGCATTGTTTAAAGTGGCTAGTGATATATTTACATCATTTCCCATCAATTCCCATTATTAAAGTGGCTGGAGTAGAGTCGGTGTCATTGACAGTGTGTTGGCAGTAGCCACTCAATGTTAGTGGTGGCTGTTTAACAGTCTGATGGCCTTGAGATAGAAGCTGATTTTCAGTCTCTCTGTCCCAGCTTTGATGCACCTGTACTGACCTCGCCTTCTGGATGACAGCGGGGTGAACAGGCAGTGGCTCGGGTGGTTGATGTCCTTGATGATCTTTATGGCCTTCCTGTAGCATCGGGTGGTGTAGGTGTCCTGGAGGGCAGGTAGTTTGTCCCCGGTGATGCGTTGTGCAGACCTCACTACCCTCTGGAGAGCCTTACGGTTGAGGGCGGTGCAGTTGCCATACCAGGCGGTGATACAGCCCGCCAGGATGCTCTCGATTGTGCATCTGTAGAAGTTTGTGAGTGCTTTTGGTGACAAGCCGAATTTCTTCAGCCTCCTGAGGTTGAAGAGGCGCTGCTGCGCCTTCCTCACGATGCTGTCTGTGTGAGTGGACCAATTCAGTTTGTCTGTGATGTGTATGCCGAGGAACTTAAAACTTGCTACCCTCTCCACTACTGTTCCATCGATGTGGATAGGGGGGTGTTCCCTCTGCTGTTTCCTGAAGTCCACAATCATCTCCTTAGTTTTGTTGACGTTGAGTATGAGGTTATTTTCCTGACACCACACTCCGAGGGCCCTCACCTCCTCCCTGTAGGCCGTCTCGTCGTTGTTGGTAATCAAGCCTACCACTGTTGTGTCGTCCGCAAACTTGATGATTAAGTTGGAGGCGTGCGTGGCCACGCAGTCGTGGGTGAACAGGGAGTACAGGAGAGGGCTCAGAACGCACCCTTGTGGGGCCCCAGTGTTGAGGATCAGCAGGTAGGAGATGTTGTTGCCTACCCTCACCACCTGAAGTCCAGTACCCAGTTGCACAGGGCGGGGTCGAGACCCAGGGTCTCGAGCTTGATGACGAGCTTGGAGGGTACTATGGTGTTGAATGCCAAGCTGTAGTCGATGAACAGCATTCTCACATAGGTATTCCTCTTGTCCAGATGGGTTAGGGCAGTGTGCAGTGTGGTTGAGATTGCATCGTCTGTGGACCTATTTGGGCGGTAAGCAAATTGGAGTGGGTCTAGGGTGTCAGGTAGGGTGGAGGTGATATGGTCCTTGACTAGTCTCTCAAAGCACTTCATGATGACGGATGTGAGTGCTACGGGGCGGTAGTCGTTTAGCTCAGTTACCTTAGCTTTCTTGGGAACAGGAACAATGGTGGCCCTCTTGAAGCATGTGGGAACAGCAGACTGGTATAGGGATTGATTGAATATGTCCGTAAACACACCGGCCAGCTGGTCTGCGCATGCTCTGAAAACATGCTTGTCTGCGCATGTCCTTGCGAGGGTTAACACGTTTAAATGTCTTACTCACTTCGGCTGCAGTGAAGGAGAGACCGCATGTTTTCGTTGCAGGCCGTGTCAGTGGCACTGTATTGTCCTCAAAGCGGGCAAAAAAGTTATTTAGTCTGCCTGGGAGCAAGACATCCTGGTCCGTGACTGGGCTGGGTTTCTTCCTGTAGTCCGTGATTGACTGTAGACCCTGCCACATGCCTCTTGTGTCTGAGCCATTGAATTGAGATTCTACTTTGTCTCTGTACTGGCGCTTAGCTTGTTTGATAGCCTTGCGGAGGGAATAGCTGCACTGTTTGTATTCAGTCATGTTACCAGACACCTTGCCCTGATTAAAAGCAGTGGTTCGCGCCTTCAGTTTCACACGAATGCTGCCATCAATCCACGGTTTCTGGTTAGGGAATATTTTAATCGTTGCTATGGGAACGACATCTTCAACGCACGTTCTAATGAACTCGCACACCGAATCAGCATATTCGTCAATGTTGTTGTCTGACGCAATACGAAACATCTCCCAGTCCACGTGATGGAAGCAGTCGTGGAGTCAGCTTGGTCGGACCAGCGTTGGACAGACCTCAGCGTGGGAGCTTCTTGTTTTAGTTTCTGTCTGTAGGCAGGGATCAACAAAATGGAGTCGTGGTCAGCTTTTCCGAAAGGGGGGCGGGGCAGGGCCTTATTTGCGTCGCAGAAGTTAGAGTAACAATGATCCAGGGTCTTTCCACCCCTGGTTGCGCAATCGATATGCTGATAAAATTTAGGGAGTCTTGTTTTCAGATTAGCCTTGTTAAAATCCCCAGCTACAATGAATTTGCAGAGAGTTAAATAAAGTTCGTTCAGAGCCATCGATGTGTCTGCTTGGGGGGGGATATATACGGCTGTGATTATAATCGAAGAGAATTCTCTTGGTAGATAATGCGGTCTACATTTGATTGTGAGGAATTCTAAATCAGGTGAACAGAAGGATTTGAGTTCCTGTATGTTTCTTTCATCACACCATGTCACGTTAGTCATAAGGCATACGCCCCCGCCCCTCTTCTTACCAGAAAGATGTTTGTTTCTGTCGGCGCGATGCGTGGAGAAACCCGCTGGCTGCATCGCTTCGGATAGCGTCTCTCCAGTTAGCCGTGTTTCCGTGAAGCAAAGAGCATTCGGCGTGATTCGCCCATGTAAACAATCGTTTATATAGTCATGGTGGGTTTCAGTGCATTCCTCTGGATGTTCGCAACACAGTCAAAAACATTGTTTTTTTTGCGGGGAGAATTGACCGAAGTGAGCTGATTTGAAGACAACGATAAATGACTACCTGACGCACCAATAATTTTAGCGAAGCTTCATTGATTGACTATATTCCTGCCCAATGACCACTGATCTTCTTGAAATCTAGCTGGGTAGATAGCCAATGAGCTGAGGTAAACGCCAGTATGTCATGGTTTGGGGTTGGACCACAATTCCTTGGTTGTAATCGCACGCGCAGGGAACTCCATTTTCGCCTTGACGATCAGAGCAGTTGCTGTAAGGCTTTTTACACGCAGCTGTATTTCGGAAAGTTGTAGTTTCAACGATTTCATTGAAGATATCCTGGCGAATTACATAATGTAAAGCGAAGTCAAACTCTAAAGTAAAAGTGAAAGTGAGACAGATTTTTTGTTTGAGGAATCTTGGAGTGTTATGATTCAAACGAACAGAGGAGCTGTTTCTGCAAGGACAGGACATACTTCTGGACGGGTAAGTGCTAATGCCGTTTTATGAAATACAAAAAATATATATATATTATATACATAAAAAATATTTAAAAAATGTTTTTTTTTGCAATGAAATTAGTAGTTTGTTTTTGTGTGTGTGTGTGTTGGTTTGTTTGGTTGTGTGTGTGTGTATATATATATATATATATATAACAATGGCCGGAGTTGAATGGAACACCTTAGTGACTGTGCCCTCTGCTCTATACAATCAATACATATCTGTTTATTTTATGTGATGATAAAAGGCTCATACAATACAAATATTTTTTTAATGTTTTCTTTCACAGTGATAGCAACTCCGACTGGGAGGCCCCGGTGCCAAGCTGCCTGCTCTACCTGTGCCCCCAGTGGTGTTCATATGCCACAGTTCATTACTGCAGACATGACTGTGCCTCAGGGCCAAAAGGGCACAGCATGGAGGCGTCGTTGTGTTCTGTGTCGCATGAAATGCACCACTTGTTCAGTTTGCCTCTGCTTTACATCAGAAAGAGACTGCTATGGGACAGGGCACAGGCAGCAAAATACTGTGACGAGGATTTCCAAGGGGTGTACTGTTTTTTTTTTTTTTTCTATATTTATTTTCTAATCTTTTTTAAATCTTTTTTTTTTTTTTTTGTGTGTGTGTTAGAATTGCTTTTTGATGTGTTGTATATAGTTATTTGCACTGCTGTATATAGTTATAGGTCATTTCACCAATTCGGCCACTTTTGGGCAATTCGGCCACTTTTGGGCAATTCGGCCACTTTTGGGCAACTTGTGTGGGACACCTGGGTGACTTCATGCTAAATGTCATGTAGCTCACCCATTCCTGAAGTTATCAGTCTGAAACTTTGCACACCTTCAGTTGCCTTCTGTGTTATCCATCAAAATTATCTCCAGCATCCTATCTGACTGTGTGGCTATTCTAGTACATGTGAAAGATGATACTATAACAATAAAAAACAGAAAACGTATGCTCTTTCTTTCTCTTTTCTTCCACAAGATCTACTGTGTTATATTCCCCTACATTCAATTAACATTTCCACAAACCTCAGAATGTTTCCATTCAAATGATACCAAGAATATGCATATCCTTGCCTCTGGGGCTGAGCTACAGGCAATTAGATTTGGGTATGTCTTCAGGCAGAAATTGAGAACAAAGGGATGCAGCCATAACTTAACACCCCGGCAGTCCTACAATCTAAAATAGATGCCCTCAATCTCACATAAATTATCAAGGAACCCACCAGGTACAACCCTAAATCTGTAAACAAGGGCACCCTCATAGATCTTATCCTGACCAACTTGCCCTCCAAATACACCCCTGCTGTTTTCAATAAGGATCTTAGCGATCACTGCCTCATTGCCTGCATCCACTATGGGTCCGCGGTCAAACTACCACACCTCATCACAGTCAGACGCTCCCTAAAACACTTCTGCGAGCAGGCCTTTCTAATCGACCTGGCCCGGGTGTCCTGGAAGGATATTGACCTCATCCAGTCAGTAGATGATACTTGGTCGTTCTTTTAAAGTAATTTCCTCACCATCTAAAATAAGCATCCCCCTTTCAAAAAATGTAGAACTAAGAACAGATATAGCCCTTGGTTCACTCCAGATCTGACTGCCCTTGACCAGCACAAAAACATCCTGTGGCGGACTGCACTAGCATCAAATAGTCTGCGCGATATGCAACTTTTCAGGGTAGTCAGGAACCAATACACCAGTCCGTTAGGAAAGCAAAGGCTAGCTTTTTCAAACAGAAATTTGCATCCTGTAGCTCAAACTCCAAAATGTTTTGGGACCCTCTGAAGTCCATTGAGAATGAGAGCACCTCCTCCAAGTTTCCCAACTGCACTGAGGCTAGGAAACACTGTCACCACCGATAAATCCACGATAATCAAGAATTTCAATAAGCATTTCTCTACGACTGGCCATGCTTTCCACCTGGCTACTCCTACCCCGGGCAACAGCCCTGCACCCCCCACAGCAACTTGCCCAAGCCTCCCCCATTTCCTCTTCACTCAATTCCAGATAGCTGATGTTCTGAAAGAGTTGCAAAATCTGGACCCCACAAATCAGCTGAGCTAAACAATCTGGACCATCTCTTTCTAAATTGATCCGCCACAAATGTTGCAACCCCTATTACTAGCCTGTTCAACCTCTCTTTCGTATCGTCTGAGATCCCAAAAGATTGGCAAGCTGCCGCGCTCATCCCCCTCTTCAAAGGGAGAGACACTCTAGACCCAAACTGTAACAGACCAATATCTATCCTACCCTGCCTTTCTAAGGTCTTCGAAAGCCAAGTTAACAAACAGATCACCGACCATTAAGAATCCCACCGTACCTTCTCCACAATGCAATCTGGATTCTGAGCTGATGTGGCTGGGTGCACCTCAGCCACGCTCAAGGTCCTAAACAATATTATAACTGCCATCGATAAAAGACAATACTGTGCAACCGTGTTCATCAACCTGGCCAAGGCTTTTGACTCTGTCAATCACCACATTCTTTTCGGCAGACGCTAGAGCCTTGGTTTCTCAAATGACTGCCTCGCCTGATTCACCAACTACTTCACAGACAGAGCTCAGTGTGTCAAATCAGAAGGACTGTTGTCCGGACCTCTGGCAGTCTCTATGGGGGTGCCACAGGTTTCAATTCTCGGGCCTACTCTCTTCTCTGTATACATTAAAGATGTCTCTCTTGCTGCTGGTGATTCTCTGATCCACCTCTACGCAGATGACACCATTCTGTATACTTCTGGCCCTTCTTTGGAAACTGTGTTAACCTCTCTAGGGTATTTGGGACGCTAGCGTCAGAAATGCTCATTATAAAAATTCAGAAAACAAAACATATTTTACATAGGTTTAAAGATTAACTTCTTGCTAATCCAACCACGGTGTCAGATTTAAAAAATGCTTTTCGGCGAAAGCATACCTAGCCCAGAACATAGCCCAGTTGACAAATTATTGCAACAGTAACCAGCCAAGCAGAAGCGTTACAAAACTCAGAAATGAAGATAGAATTAATCCCTTACCTTTGATTATCTTCATATGGTGGCACTCAGAAGAAATTAATTTCCTCAATAAATGTTCCTTTTGTTCGATAAAGTCTCTTTATATCCAAAAACCTCAGTTTTGTTTGCGTGTTTTCTTCAGTAATCCACAGGCTCAAACGCAGTCAAAACAGGCAGACAAAAAATCTAAATTGTTAGAAACATATCAAACAATGTTTATATTCAATCCTCAGGTTGTTTTTAGCCTAAATGATCTATAATATTTCAACCGGACAATAATGTCGTCAATATAAAAGGTAAACAAGAAATGCACTCTCTCGAGATTGCGCATGAAAAATCTCTGTGACACGTCAGGTTCCACTCATTCACACTGGTCTTACTCCCTCATTTATAGGAGTACAAGCCTGAAACAATTTCTAAAGACTGTTGACATCTAGTGGAAGGCATAGGAACTGCAAATCGAGTCCTAAATCAATGGATACTGTAATGGCATTGAATAGAAAACTACAAAAACAAAAATACTTCCTGAATGGATTTTTCTCAGGTTTCCGCCTGCCAAATCAGTTCTGTTATACTCACAGACACTAATTGAACAGTTTTGCAAACTTTAGAGAGTTTTCTTTCCAAATATACCAGTTATATGCATATCATATCATAGCCAGAGTAGCAGCCGGTTTAATTTGGGCATGCTTTTCATCCAAAATTCCGAATGCTGCCCCCTAACCTAGAGAGGTTAACTAACCTTCAGTCGAGCTTCAATGCCATACAACACTCCTTCTGTGGCCTCCAACTGCTGTTAAATGCAAGTAGAACTAAATGCATGCTCTTCAACCGATCGCTGCCCGCACCTGCCCGCCTGTCCAATATCACTACTCTGGACAGTTCTGATTTAGAATATGTGGACAACTACAAATACCTAGGTGTCTGGCTAGACTGTAAACTCTCCTTCCAGACTCAGATTAAGGACCTCCAATCCAAAATTAAATCTAGAATCGGCTTCCTCGCAATACTGACTATCCTACCGATCCTTGACTTCTTTTATGTCTTTTACAAAATAGCCTCCAACACTCTACTCAGAAAATTGGATGCAGTCTATCACAGTGCCATCCATTTTGTCACCAAAGCCCCATATACTACCAAACCACTGCGACTTGTATGCTCTCGTTGGCTGGCCCTCGCTTCAAATTCATCGCCAAAATCAAATCAAATCAAATGTATTTTATTTTTCAAATCAAATTTATTTCAAACCCACTGGCTCCAGGTCATGTATAAGTCTTTGCTAGGTAAAGCCCCACCTTATCTCAGCTCACTGGTTACCATAGCAGCACACACCCCTGACACCCGCTCCAGCAGGTATATTTCACTCCTCACCCCCAAAGCCAATTCCTACTTTGGCCGCCTTTCCTTCCAGTTCTCTGCTGCCAATGACTGGAACTAATTGCAAAAATTTCTGAAGCTGGAGACTCATATTTCCCTCACTAACTTTAAGCATCAGCTATCGGAGCCGCTCACAGATCATTTCACCTGTACATAGCCCATCTGTAAATAGTCCATCTAACTACCTCATCCCCATATTATTATTATTTTTTGCTCCTTTGCACCCCAGTACCTCTACTTGCACCGTCATTTTTTCCACATCTAGCACTCTAGTGTTTAATTGCTAAATTGTAATTACTTCGCCACTACGGCCTACTATTGCCTTACCTCCCTAATCTTACCTATTTTGTATACAGATTTATTTCTAATGTGTTATTGACTGTATGTTTGTTTACTCCATGTGTAACTCTGTGTTGTTGTCTGTTCACACTGCTATGCTTTATCTAGGACGGGGCATGTGGACAGATCAGCTGTAGGACATGGCATGTGGACAGATCAGCTGTAGGACTGGACATGTGGACAGGTCAGCTACAGTACAGGACATGTGGACAGGTCAGCTGTAGGACGGGGCATGTGGACAGATCAGCTACGGTACAGGACATGTGGACAGGTCAGCTGTAGGATGGGACATGTGGACAGATCAGCTGTAGGACGGGACATTTGGACAGGTCAGCTACGGTACAGGACATGTGGACAGGTCAGCTGTCGAGTGGGGCATGAGGACAGATCAGCTACGGTACAGGACATGTGGACAGGTTAGCTGTAGGACTGGACATGTCGACAGATCAGCTACGGTAGAGGACATGTGGAATGTTCAGCTGTAGGATGGGACATGTGACAGATCAGCTGTAGGACGGGACATGTGGCGGGGTCAGCTGTAGGACGGGGCATGTGGACAGATCAGCTACTGTACAGGACATGTGAATAGATCAGCTACGGTACAAGGCATGTGGACTGATCATCAATGGTACAGGACATGTGGACAGGTCAGCTGTCGAGTGGGGCATGAGGACAGATCAGCTACTGTACAGGACATGTGGACAGGTTAGCTGTAGGACTGGACATGTCGACAGATCAGCTACGGTACAGGACATGTGGACAGGTCAGCTGTAGGACGGGGCATGTGGACAGGCATGTGGACATGTGGACAGGTCAGCTATGGTACGGGGCATGTGGACAGACATGTGGAGGGCATGAGGACAGTCAGCTGTAGGACGGGACATGTGGACATGTCAGCTACGGGGCATGTGGACAGAAGGTACAGGACATGTGGACAGGTCAGCTGTAGGACGGGGCATGTGGACAGATCAGCTGTAGGACGGGACATGTGGACAGGTCAGCTACGGTACAGAACTTGTGGACAGATCAGCTACGGTACAGGACATGTGGACAGGTCAGCTGTAGGACAGAGCATGTGGACAGATCAGCTGTAGGACAGGGCATGTGGACAGACCAGCTGTAGGACTGGACATGTGGACAGGTCAGCTACGGTACAGGACATGTGGACAGGTCAGCTATGGTACAGGACATGTGGACAGGTCAGCTGTAGGACAGGGCATGTGGACAGATCATCTACGGTACAGGACATGTGGACAGGTCAGCTGTCGAGTGGGGCATGTGGACAGATCAGCTACGGTACAGAACATGTGGACAGGTCAGCTGTAGGACGGGACATGTGTAAAGATCAGCTACGGTACAGGACATGTCTACAGGTCAGCTGTAGGACAGGGCATGTGGACAGATCAGATTTAGGACGGGACATGTGGACACGTCAGCTACGGTACAGGACATGTGGACAGATCAGCTAAGGTACAGGACATGTGGACAGGTCAGCTGTAGGACAGGGTATGTGGACAGATCAGCTACAGTACAGGACATGTGGACAGGTCAGCTGTAGGACAGGGCATGTGGACAGATCATCTAGGGTACAGGACATGTGGACAGGTCAGCTGTCGAGTGGGGCATTTGGACAAATCAGCTACGGTACAGGACATGTGGGCAGGTCAGCTGTAGGACGGGGCATGTGGACAGATCAGCTGTAGGACAGGGCATGAGGACAGATCAGCTGTAGGACGGGACATGTGGACATGTCAGCTACGGTACAGGACATGTGGACAGATCAGCTAAGGTACAGGACATGTAGACAGGTCAGCTGTAGGATGGGGCATGTGGACAGATCAGCTACGGTACAGGACATGTGGACAGGTCAGCTGTAGGACAGGGTATGTGGACAGATCAGCTACGGTACAGGACATGTGAACAGGTCAGCTGTAGGACGGGACATGTGGACAGGTTAGCTGTAGGACGGGACATGTGAACAGGTCGGCTATAGGACGGGACATGTGTACAGATCAGCTACGGTACAGAACATGTGGACAGATCAGCTACGGTACAGGACATGTGGACAGGTCGGCTATAGGACGGGACATGTGTACAGATCAGCTGTAGGACGGGACATGTGTACATGTCAGCTGTAAGACGGGACATGTGGCCAGGTCGGCTATAGGTCAGGACATGTGGACAGATCAACTGTAGGACGGGACATGTGTGCAGGTCAGCTGTAGGACGGGACATGTGGACAGGTCGGCTGTAGGTCAGGACATGTGTGCAGATCAGCAATAGTACAGGAAATGTGGATAGATCAGCTACTGAACAGGACATGTGGACAGGTCAGCTATAGAGCAGCTACATGTCATCTATAGGACAGGGCATGTGGACAGTTCAACTAAAAGTCATCTATAGGACAGAACATGTGGATAGATCAGCTACTGAACAGGGCATGTGGACAGTTCAACTAAAGGTCATCTATAGGACAGAATATGTGGATAGATCAGCTACTGAACAGGAAATGTTGATAGATCAGCTATTGAACAGGGCATGTGGACAGTTCAACTAAAGGTCATCTATAGGACAGAACATGTGGATAGATCAGCTATGGAACAGGACTTGAGGACAGGTCAGGACATGTGGATTGATCAGCTATGGAACAGGACTTGAGGACAGGTCAGGACATGTGGATAGATCGGCTATGGAACAGGACTTGAGGACAGGTCAGGGCATGTGGATAGATCAGATATGGAACAGGACTTGAGGACAGGTCAGGACATGTGGATAGATCAGCTATGGAACAGGGCATGTGGATAGATCAGCTATGGAACAGGATTTGAAGACAGGTCAGGACATGTGGATAGATCAGCTATTGAACAGGGCATGTGGACAGGTCAGATATAGGACGGGGCATGTGGACAGATCAGCTACGGTACAGGACATGTGGACAGGTCAGCTACGGTACAGGACATGTGGGACTGGTCAGCTATGGTACTGGACATGTGGACAGGTCAGCTGTAGGAGTGGGGCATGTGGACAGATCAGCTACGGTACAGGACATGTGGACAGGTTAGCTGTAGGACTGGACATGTAGACAGATCAGCTACGGTACAGGACATGTAGACAGATCAGCTACGGTACAGGACATGTGAACAGGTCAGCTGTAGGACGGGGCATGTGGACAGATCATCTACGGTACAGGACATGTGGACAGGTCAGCTGTCGAGTGGGGCATGTGGACAGATCAGCTACGGTACAGAACATGTGGACAGGTCAGCTGTAGGACGGGACATGTGTAAAGATCAGCTACGGTACAGGACATGTGGACAGGTCAGCTGTAGGACAGGGCATGTGGACAGATCAGCTGTAGGACGGGACATGTGGACACGTCAGCTACGGTACAGGACATGTGGACAGATCAGCTAAGGTACAGGACATGTGGACAGGTCAGCTGTAGGACAGGGTATGTGGACAGATCAGCTACAGTACAGGACATGTGGACAGGCCAGCTGTAGGACAGGGCATGTGGACAGATCATCTACGGTACAGGACATGTGGACAGGTCAGCTGTCGAGTGGGGCATGTGGACAAATCAGCTACGGTACAGGACATGTGAGCAGGTCAGCTGTAGGACGGGGCATGTGGACAGGTCAGCTGTAGGACGGGACATGTGGACAGGTTAGCTGTAGGACGGGACATGTGAACAGGTCGGCTATAGGACGGGACATGTGTACAGATCAGCTGTAGGACGGGACATGTGTACATGTCAGCTGTAAGACGGGACATGTGGCCAGGTCGGCTATAGGTCAGGACATGTGGACAGATCAACTGTAGGACGGGACATGTGTGCAGATCAGCTGTAGGACAGGACATGTGTGCAGGTCAGCTGTAGGACGGGACATGTGGACAGGTCGGCTGTAGGTCAGGACATGTGTGCAGATCAGCAATAGTACAGGAAATGTGGATAGATCAGCTGTAAGACAGGGCATGTGGACAGATCAGCTGTAGGACGGGACATGTGGACACGTCAGCTACGGTACAGGACATGTGGACAGATCAGCTAAGGTACAGGACATGTGGACAGGTCAGCTGTAGGACAGGGTATGTGGACAGATCAGCTACAGTACAGGACATGTGGACAGGTCAGCTGTAGGACAGGGCATGTGGACAGATCATCTACGGTACAGGACATGTGGACAGGTCAGCTGTCGAGTGGGGCATGTGGACAAATCAGCTACGGTACAGGACATGTGGGCAGGTCAGCTGTAGGACGGGGCATGTGGACAGATCAGCTGTAGGACAGGGTATGTGGACAGATCAGCTACGGTACAGGACATGTGACAGGTCAGCTGTAGGACGGGACATGTGGACAGGCTAGCTGTAGGACGGGACATGTGAACATCATGTGTACAGATCAGGACATGTGGACATGACATGGACATGCTGTAGGACGGGACATGTCAGCTGTAAGACGGGACATGTGGCCAGGTCGGCTATAGGTCAGGACATGTGGACAGATCAACTGTAGGACGGGACATGTGTGCAGATCAGCTGTAGGACAGGACATGTGTGCAGGTCAGCTGTAGGACGGGACATGTGGACAGGTCGGCTGTAGGTCAGGACATGTGTGCAGATCAGCAATAGTACAGGAAATGTGGATAGATCAGCTACTGAACAGGACATGTGGACAGGTCAGCTATAGAGCAGCTACATGTCATCTATAGGACAGGGCATGTGGACAGTTCAACTAAAGGTCATCTATCGGACAGGACATGTGGCTCGATCAGCTACTGAACAGGAAATGTGATAGATCAGCTATTGAACAGGGCATGTGGACAGGTCAGATATAGGACGTGGCATATGGACAGATCAGCTACGGTACAGGACGTGTGGACAGGTCAGCTACGGTACAGGACATGTGGACAGGTCCGCTACGGTACAGGACATGTGGACTGTTCAGCTGTAGGACGGGGCTTGTGGACAGATCAGCTACGGTACAGGACATGTGGACAGGTCAGCTGTAGGACGGGGCATGTGGACAAATCAGCTACGGTACAGGACATGTGGACTGTTCAGCTGTAGGACGGGGCTTGTGGACTGATCATCAACGGTACAGGACATGTGGACAGGTCAGCTGTCGAGTGGGGCATGAGGACAGATCAGCTACGGTACAGGACATGTGGACAGGTTAGCTGTAGGACTGGACATGTAGACAGATCAGCTACGGTACAGGACATGTGGACAGGTCAGCTGTAGGACGGGGCATGTGGACAGATCAGCTGTAGGACGGGACATGTGGACAGGTCAGCTACGGTACAGAACATGTGGACAGATCAGCTACAGTACAGGACATGTGGACAGGTCGGCTATAGGACGGGACATGTGGACAAATCAGCAATAGTACAGGAAATGTGGACAGATCAGCTACGGTACAGGACATGTGGACAGGTCAGCTACGGTACAGAACATGTGGACAGATCAGCTACGGTACAGGACATGTGGACAGGTCAGCTGTAGGACGGGGCATGTGGACAAATCAGCTACGGTACAGGACATGTGGACTGTTCAGCTGTAGGACGGGGCTTGTGGACTGATCATCAACGGTACAGGACATGTGGACAGGTCAGCTGTCGAGTGGGGCATGAGGACAGATCAGCTATGGTACAGGACATGTGGACAGGTTAGCTGTAGGACTGGATATGTAGACAGATCAGCTACGGTACAGGACATGTAGACAGATCAGCTACGGTACAGGACATGTGGACAGGTCAGCTGTAGGACGGGGCATGTGGACAGATCAGCTACGGTACAGGACATGTGGACAGGTCAGCTGTAGGACGGGGCATGTGGACAGATCAGCTGTAGGACGGGACATGTGGACAGGTCAGCTACGGTACAGAACATGTGGACAGGTCAGCTGTAGGACAGAGCATGTGGACAGATCAGCTGTAGGACAGGGCATGTGGACAGATCAGCTTTAGGACTGGACATGTGGACAGGTCAGCTACGGTACAGGACATGTGGACAGGTCAGCTGTAGGACGGGGCATGTGGACAGATCAGCTTTAGGACTGGACATGTGGACAGGTCAGCTACGGTACAGGACATGTGGACAGGTCAGCTGTAGGATGGGACATGTGGACAAATCAGCTACGGTACAGGACATGTGGACTGTTCAGCTGTAGGACGGGGCTTGTGGACTGATCATCAACGGTACAGGACATGTCAGCTATAGAGCAGCTATATGTCATCTATAGGACAGGGCATGTGGACAGGTCAGCTATAGAGCAGCTATATGTCATCTATAGGACAGGGCATGTGGACAGGTCAGCTATAGAGCAGCTATATGTCATCTATAGGACAGGGCATGTGGACAGGTCAGCTATAGAGCAGCTATATGTCATCTATAGGACAGGGCATGTGGACAGTTCAACTAAAAGTCATCTATAGGACAGAACATGTGGATAGATCAGCTATGGAACAGGACTTGAGGACAGGTCAGGACATGTGGATAGATCAGCTATGGAACAGGGCATGTGGATAGATCAGCTGTGGAACAGGACTTGAGGACAGGTCAGGACATGTGGCTAGATCAGCTATTGAACAGGACTTGTGGCAGGTCAGGACATGTGGATAGATCAGCTATTGAACAGGGCTTGTGGCAGGTCAGGGCATGTGGATAGATCAGCTATTGCACAGGACATGTGGATAGATCAGCTATGGAACCGGACTTGTGGACACGTCAGCTATAGGACATGACATGTGGATAGATCAGCTATGGAACAGGACTTGAGGACAGGTCAGGACATATGGATAGATCAGCTATGGAACAGGACTTGAGGACAGGTCAGTTTTAGGACAGGACATGTCGTCAGTTCAGCTATTGGAAAGGACTTGTGGCCAGATCAGCTATTGGACATGTGTCCTCATCAGCTATAGGATGGGACTTGTGAACAGGTCAGCAATATGCCATCTATAGGACAGGGCATGTGGACAGATCAACTAAAGGTCAGCTATAGGACAGGACGTATGGATAGATCAGCTATGGAACAGGACTCTTGGACAGGTCAGCTATAGGACAGGAAATTTGGATCGATCAGCTATGGAACAGGACATGTGGACAGGTCAGCTATAGGACAGGACATGTGGACAGGTCAGCTATAGGTCAGCTATTGGGCAGGACATGACGACAGATCAGGTAAAGGCCAGATATAGATAAGGACATATGGACATTGCTCCTTGACCTCACATTGAGCTCTCCTTGACCTCACTTTCACCTTACCCACACTGTTCTTTAGAGGTCCCTCCCTTCCTCTCGAATGGCTGGATGTCAGTTAGCAGTGTGTGATTGCAGACAGAAACAGTAGTGACTGTTGGGTGGCAGGTTAGACAGGGTCCCACAGATTAATGCTGTCATTTAAGAGATTAAGACACCGAATGACCCACATGTAGAAATAAGCAAAAAAAGAAAAGTACCTTTTTCAGGACCCTGTCTTTCAAAGATAATTAGTAAAAATCCAAATAACTTCACAGATCTTCATTGTAAAGGGGTTAAACACTGTTTCCCATGCTTGTTCAATGAAACATAAACAATTAATGAAGATGCACCAGTGGAACGGTCGTTGATGCACCAGTGGAACGGTCGTTGAGACACTAACAGCTTACAGACAATGTAGGCAATGAAGGTCACAGTTCTGAAAACTTAGGACACTAAAGAGGCCATTCAACTGACTCTGAAAAACACCAAAAGAAAGATGCCCAGGATCCCTGCTCATCTGCGTGAACGTGCCTTAGGCATGCTGCAAGGAGGCATGAGGACTGCAGATGTGGCCAGGGCAATAATTTGCAATGTCCGTACTGTGAGATGCCTAAGACAGCGCTACAGGAGGCCAGGACGGACAGCTGATTGTCCTCGCAGTGGCAGACCACGTGTAACAACACCTGCACAGGATCGGTACATCTGAACATCACAACTGTGGGACAGGTACAGTATGGCAACAACAACTGCCCGTGTTACACCAGGAACGCACAATCCCACCATCAGTGCTCAGACTGTTCGCAATAGGTTGAGAGAGGCTGGACTGAGGGCTTGTAGGCCTGTTGTAAGGCAGGTCCTCACCAGACATCACCGGAACAACGTTGGCTATGGGCACAAACCCACCATCGCTGGACCAACCAGGACTGGCAAAAAGTGCTCTTCACTGACGAGTCGCGGTTTTGTCTCACAAGGGGTGATGGTCAGACTCGCATTTATCGTCGAAGGAATGAGCCTTACACCGAGGCCTGTACTCTGGAGTGGGATCGATTTGGAGGTGGGGGGTCCATCATGGTCTGGGGCGGTGTGTCACAGCATCATCGGACTGAGCTTGTTGTCATTGCAGGCAATCTCAACGCTGTGCGTTACAGGGAAGACGTCCTCTTCCCTCATGTGGTACACTTCCTGCAGGCTCATCCTGACATGACCCTCCAGCATGACAATGCCACCAGCCATACTGCTCGTTCTGTGCGTGATTTCATGCAAGACAGGATTGTCAGTGTTCTGCCATGGCCAGCAAAGAGCCTGGATCTCAATCCCACTGAGCACATCTGGGAACTGTTGGATCGGAGGGTGAGGGCTAGGGCCAATCTCCTCAGAAATATCCGGGAACTTGCAGGTGTCTTGGTGGAAGAGTGGGGTAACATCTCACAGCAAGAACTGACAAATCTGGTGCAGTCCAGAAGGAGGAGATGCACTGCAGTACTTAATGCAGCTGGTGGACACACCAGATACTAACTGTTACTTTTGATTTTAACCCCCCCTTTGTTCAGGGACACATTTTTCCATTTATTTTAGTCACATGTCTGTGGAACTTGTTCAGTTTATGTCTCAGTTGTTGATCTTGTTATGTTCATACAAATATTTACACATGTTAAGTTTGCTGAAAATACACGCAGTTGACAGTGAGAGGACGTTTCTTTTTATGCTGAGTTTATAACTAATATATTGTAATTTAATAATGCGGTTTGATGGGACAGAAAGTGGAAAGGGAAGTGGAATTTTAAATGTTGCTTACTGGACCTGATCTAGATTGTGTTACACCGAGATAAGATCAGGCCAGTGGTTTAATCAACTTTAATGCCTCAGTTTAATCACCCCCGACAACCTGCTGCCAAGACTGAAGACAACATGCTTCTCTGCGATTGGGGGGAGGGATTAGAGTTAGAGATGAGGTCATTCAGAAACATGCCAGAATGTCTCCTAGATTTGGAATCTCACTGAATTAAGAGGCTCTTTTTGCGTCACCGTGTTTTTGTAATGAGTTGCCATGATGTTTTGATCTAAACCAACTAAACTGCTTCCAGTTAATTGGGAACTGCCAACCAGATTCAGATTCGTAGTAATTTGGTAACAATTACTGTGGCAGAATGCAGTAGTGGAGAAAGACTAACAAGATAAGGATTCTAGAACTGCTTCAAATGTTCTACAAGTGTTCTGCTGTTACATGGTGATGTACCACAGCTTCAGTTGTTAACATGTTACATGGTTTTTCTCCAGGATCGAAGGTTTATTACAGAGTGTGTTATGGGTACTCTATGATGCTTGCTTTATCAATTACACTGATCGCTATCCAAGCGTTCAGACATTTTTGGAAAGGAAATCACAGTGGCTTAAAAACGTATTTGGGACTGGGGGGCAGTATTGAGTAGCTTGGATAAAAAGGTGCCCATAGTAAAGATTTGGATAGAAAACACTCTGAAGTTTCTAAACCTGTTTGAATGATGTCTGTGAATATAACATAACTCATATGGCAGGCAAAAACCTGAGAAAAAATCCAACCAGGAAGTGGGAAATCTGAGGTTTGTAGTTTTTTAAGTCATTGCCTATCGAATACACAGTGTCTATGGGGTCATATTGCACTTCCTAATGCTTTCACTAGATGTCAACAGTCTTTAGAACCTTTTGAGGCATCTACTGTGAAGATTTATGTTAAAAACATCCTAAAGATTGATTCTATACTTTGTTTGACATGTTTCTACGGACTGTAACGGAACTTTTTGACTTTTCGTCTGGACCTGGTGATCGCGCCTCATGAATTTGGTTTGTGAACTAAATGAGCGAACAAAAAGGAGGCATTTGGACATAAATTATGGACTTTATCGAACAAAACAAACATTTATTGTGGAACCGGGATTCCTGGCAGTGCATAGTAACATAATAAAAGTACAATTATAATATGCTATTCTATCGTCAATGGATGGATGGGATGCCAGCAACCAGATAGAAACTGATAATGGTGCATGTTCAAACCAAGTACATGCTCAATGGCTTTCGATATCTGGAGATAAAACCAGGCCAGCGGGGGAGCGACTGTCTGAGAATGGGCACAATACAGTGTCTGATACAATGAACAAAATACTGTTTTTAAATCTTGTCATAAATATATTTCCATTCATATTTTTTTATGCAATTAATTATTTGCAATTCTTCATGCACTGGTGAAGACATCAGAAAAAAAATTGTAGACCTCCACAAGTCTGGTTCATCCTTGGGAGCAATTTCCAAAATCCTGAAGGTACCATGTTCATCTGTACAAACAGTAGAACGCAAGTATAAACACCATGAGACCACGCAGCCGTTATAGCACTCAGGAAGGAGGTGTTCTGTCTCCTAGAGATGAACGTACATTGGTGCGAAAAGTGCAAATCAATTCCAGAACAACAACAAAGGACCTTGTGAAGATGCTGGAGAAAACAGGTACAAAAGTATCTATATCCACAGTAAAATGCGTCCTTTATCGACATAACCTGAAAGGCCGCTCAGCAAGGAAGAAGCCACTGCTCCAAAACCACCATAAAAAAGCCAAACTACGGTTTGCAACTGCACATGGGGACAAAGATCATACTTTTTGGAGAAATGTCCTCTGGTCTGATGAAACAAAAATAGAACTGTTTGGCCATAATGACCATCGTTATGTTTGGAGGAAAAAGGAGGAGGCTTGCAAGCCTAAGAACACCATCCTAACCTTGAAGCACAAGGGTGGCAGCATCATGTTGTGGGGTTGCTTTGCTGAAGGAGGGACTGGTGCACTTCACAAAATAGATTGCAACATGAGGTAGGAAAATTATGTGGATATATTGAAACAACATCTCAAGACATCAGTCAGGAAGTTAAAGCTTGGTCGCAAATGTGTCTTCCAAATGGACAATGACCCCAAGCATATTTCCAAAGTTTTGGCAAAATGGCTTAAGGACAACAATGTCAAGGTATTGGAGTGGCCATCACAAAACCCTGACCTCAACCCTATAGTCAATTTGTGGGCAGAACTGAAAAAGCCTGTGTGAGAAAGGAGGCCTACAAACCTGACTCAGTTTGACCAGCTCTGTCAGGAGGAATGGGCCAAAATTCACCCAACTTATTTTGGGGAGCTTGTGGAAGGCAACCCGAAACATTTGACCCAAGTTAAAAAATTTAAAGGCAATGCTACCAAATACTAATTGAGTATGTAAACTTCTGACCCACTGGGAATGTGATGAAATAAATCAAATATGAAATAAATCATTCTCTCTACTATTATTCTGACATTTCACATTCTTAAAATAAAGTTAGGATCCTAACTGACCTAAGACAGGGAATGTTTACAAGGATTAAATGTCAGGAATTGTGAAAAACTGAGTTTAAATGTATTTGACTAGGGTGTATGCAAACTTCCGACTTCAACTGTACTTAGGGTTAGGGTTTCTGTTAGCTAGGCTGAAGGTGTCACTAAATGTCCTCTGTTATTCTCCGTTTCAGCTGAAGAACAAGTTCATGAAGAAGCTTCCCCGAGACGCCGAGGCATCCAACGTTCTCGTTGGAGAGGTGGACTTCCTGGACGCCCCCTTTGTGGCATTTGTCCGTCTACAGCAGGCTGTGATGCTGGGAGCTCTTACAGAAGTCCCTGTCCCCACCAGGTTAATATATAAATGTAAACTAGAGTTGTTACGGTTTGACCTCATGTAATCTCTTTGGTCTTTCATCCTCAGATTCCTGTTCATCCTTTTAGGACCCAAAGGAAAAGCCAAGTCCTATCATGAGATAGGAAGAGCTATCGCCACCCTCATGTCAGATGAGGTAAGCAGAACAAGATTTCAGAGCAAGGTATTTAACCTTTACTTTTTTTTACTAGGCAAGTCAGTAAAGAACAAATTCTACCCCTGCCAAACCCTCCCTTAACCCGGACTACGCTGGGCCAATTGTGCACCGCCCTATGGGAAGGTATCAGCTATGATGTTAGATGAGGTAAGCAGAGCAAGGTTTCAGAGCAAGGAATTAGCTATGATGTCAGATGAGGTAAGCAGAGCAAGGTTTCAGAGCAAGGAATTAGCTATGATGTCAGATGAGGTAGGAGAGCAAGTTTTCAGAGAAAGTTATCAGCTATGATGTCAGATGAGGTAAGCAGAGCAAAGTTTCAGCTATGATGTCAGATGAGGTAAGCAGCACAAAGCAAGGTGTCAGCTATGATGTCAGATGATGTAAGCAGCACAGATCAAGGTGTCAGCTATGATGTCAGATGATGTAAGCAGCACAGATCAAGGAATTAGCTATGATGTCAGATGAGGTAGGAGAGCAAGTTTTCAGAGAAAGTTATCAGCTATGATGTCAGATGAGGTAAGCAGCACAAAGCAAGGTGTCAGCTATGATGTCAGATGATGTAAGCAGCACAGATCAAGGTGTCAGCTAGGATGTCAGATGATGGAAGCAGCACAGATCAAGGTGTCAGCTATGAGGTCAGATGAGGTAAGCAGCACAGATCAAGGTGTCAGCTATGATGTCAGAGGAGGTAAACAGCACAGAGCAAGGAATTAGCTATGATGTCAGATGAGGTAGGAGAGCAAGTTTTCAGAGAAAGTTATCAGCTATGATGTCAGATGAGGTAAGCAGAGCAAAGTTTCAGCTATGATGTCAGATGAGGTAAGCAGCACAGATCAAGGTGTCAGCTATGAGGTCAGATGAGGTAAGCAGCACAGATCAAGGTGTCAGCTATGATGTCAGAGGAGGTAAACAGCACAGAGCAAGGTGTCAGCTATGATGTCAGATGAGGTAAGCAGCACAGAGCAAGGTGTCAGCTATGATGTCAGATGAGGTAAACAGCACAGAGCAAGGTGTCAGCTATGATGTCAGATGAGGTAAGCAGCACAGAGCAAGGTGTCAGCTATGATGTCAGATGAGGTAAGCAGCACAGAGCAAGGTGTCAGCTATGATGTCAGATGAGGTAAACAGCACAGAGCAAGGTGTCAGCTATGATGTCAGATGAGGTAAGCAGCACAGAGCAAGGTGTCAGCTATGATGTCAGATGAGGTAAACAGCACAGAGCAAGGTGTCAGCTATAATGTCGGATGAGGTAAACAGCACAGAGCAAGGTGTCAGCTATAATGTCAGATGAGGTAAACAGCACAGAGCAAGGTGTCAGCTATGAGGTCAGATGAGGTAAGCAGCACAGATCAAGGTGTCAGCTATGATGTCAGAGGAGGTAAACAGCACAGAGCAAGGTGTCAGCTATGATGTCAGATGATGTAAGCAGCACAGATCAAGGTGTCAGCTATGATGTCAGATGATGTAAGCAGCACAGATCAAGGAATTAGCTATGATGTCAGATGAGGTAGGAGAGCAAGTTTTCAGAGAAAGTTATCAGCTATGATGTCAGATGAGGTAAGCAGAGCAAAGTTTCAGCTATGATGTCAGATGAGGTAAACAGCACAGAGCAAGGTGTCAGCTATAATGTCAGATGAGGTAAGCAGCACAGATCAAGGTGTCAGCTATGATGTCAGAGGAGGTAAACAGCACAGAGCAAGGTGTCAGCTATGAGGTCAGATGAGGTAAACAGCACAGAGCAAGGTGTCAGCTATAATGTCAGATGAGGTAAACAGCACAGAGCAAGGTGTCAGCTATGAGGTCAGATGAGGTAAACAGCACAGAGCAAGGTGTCAGCTATGATGTCAGATGAGGTAAACAGCACAGAGCAAGGTGTCAGCTATAATGTCGGATGAGGTAAACAGCACAGAGCAAGGTGTCAGCTGAATACATGTCTGAGTCCCTACTAAATACTATGCTGCCTGTATAAATCAGTCAGATGAATGCTATACAGGTATGCTGTCTACTAGTTGAACATTCCCATTCAGTCCCTTTCCAAACCAGCTGAGATGTACTTGTTGCTGATATTCACAAGTGCTTTGTTTTTTCCAGCTTTTTCTGATAACTCACTGAGACCCCCTGCTGGGCACCAACTGTCAGCTCTCACTTCATATTTAATTTAATCAGTAGACAATTTAAACATTAACTTTCTACTTTACAAGAGACAAAACAAACTACATAAATATGAAAATAAAAAGCCAAATCAAATCCAAGTGTTGTTGAACTGACGACTTTGTCTTATGCAGGTGTTCCATGACATAGCATACAAGGCGAGGGACAGAGAGGATCTGCTGGCTGGCATCGATGAGTTTCTGGATGAGGTGATTGTACTGCCCCCGGGGGAATGGGACCCGGCCATCAGGATAGAACCGCCCAAGTCTGTACCTTCTGCTGACAAAAGGTTAGCATCCATCTGCTGACATGATATGCTGTTTTATGCGTTTCTATACTATAGTCCTCTATATTGTGCTTCTCAGGAAGAACATGTATGCTGGAGGCGACAGCGGCCAGATGAACGGAAACACACCCCATGATGGGGGAGGAGGGGGAGGGGGGCATGCAGTGGGAGACGAGCTCAAGAAGACAGGCAGGTGAGTCAACTAATGAAACACAATAAAACACTGTTACGATGAAGGCCATTGATGAAGGCTGAAACATCAAGCTTTTAATAGTTGCTTGAATAAAATAATACTTTTTTAAAGGTGTGCGATCATTGCGCTTATCGTTTTTTTAAAATTAACTGTTGCACCTCGACTCCCATTTCTCGTCTTCCATTCCTCTGGAGTCAACCAATAAAATATATGCGTCTCAGGATAGGTTAGTGAGTCAGGACAGGGCAGGAAAGGACAACCAGAATGTTTTTCTTCATGATTTTCAGGTTTTGTGGAGGCCTCCTACTTGACATCAAAAGGAAAGCTCCATTCTTCGCCAGTGATTTCTACGATGTGTTCCACATCCAGGCACTGTCGGCCATCCTGTTCATCTACCTAGGAACTGTAACTAACGCCATCACCTTCGGAGGGTTGCTAGGAGACGCCACCGACAACATGCAGGTCAGGCTATCTCTTCTTTCTGCCAAGCATGTTGAGACCTTTGTTATGAATTAAAGGTGCACTATCCCAGTTAAACTAAACTATCAGGATGTAGATACTGATAGTTTATCAACTCTGATCTACACACTGATTGTAGAACACCCCTGAACTGCATCCTGATAGTTTAAAATCCATAATCAACATAATATCACTGATAGTTTGAGACCCCTAATTGACATCCTGATAGTTTAACAGCTCTGATCTACATCCTGATCTACATGCCTTAAATTACATACCCAAATATATCTACCTGTAGCTCAGGACCTGAAGCAAGAATATGCATATTTTTGATAGCATTTGAAAGGAAACACTTTGAAGTTTGTGTAAATGTGAAATTAATGTCAGAGAATATATCACATGAGATCAATTTTATTTGGAATGGCAAGCCAAACAAAATTAAAAGGGCCTATTTATATAATGAATAGGGATTTGGAGGACAGAAATGATTAAATATTAAAACATTAGACCTCTCACTAAAGGATTCAGTCATACAAAAGTTATACTTTAACTTGGTTCTCTAGTAAATTAGTAAGAATGTATCACCCCATGTTCAAGAACGGCCATGATTAAGATTTGGTCCACAAGATGGCAGCAGTGTGTGTGCAAATTTTCAGACTGATCCAGTGAAGAATAATCCCCCACTACACAATATTTTGCATCAAGTCTGCCATGAGTTTGTCAGGAGTTTGCCCAAAAGTGCCGAATTGGTCAAGTTATACATTAAGTACATTTATTTATATTTTTTTTATTTAACCTATATTTAACCAGGTAGGCCAGTTGAGAAAAAGTTCTCATTTACAACTGTGACCTGGCCAAGATAAGGAAAAGCAGTGCGACATAAACAACGCAGATTTACACATGGAATACACAAACGTACAGTCAATAACACAATAGAAAAAAAAAATATTCAAAGTGTGCAAAGGAAGTAAGATTAGGGAGGTAAGGCAATAACTAGGCCATAGTGGCGAATTAATTACAATTTAGCAATTCAACACTGGAGTGATAGATGTGCAGAAGATGAATGTGCAAGTAGAGATACTGTGGTGCAAAGGAGCAAAAAATGTATACAAATAACAATATGGTGATGAGGTAGTTGGATGGGCTATTTACAGATGGGCTATGTACAGGTGCAGTGATCTGTGAACTGCTCTGACAGCTGATGCTTAAAGTTAGTGAGGGAGATATGTGTCTCCAGCTTCAGTGATTTTTGCAATTCGTTCCAGTCATTGGCAGCAGAGAACTGGGAGGTAAGGCGGCCAAATGAGGAATAGGCTTTGGGGGTGACCAGTGAAATATACCTGCTGGAGCGCGTGCTACGGGTGGGTGCTGCTATGGTGACCAGTGAGCTGAGATGAGGTGGGGCTTTAGCTGGCAGACTTATACATGACCTGGAGGTAGTGGATTTGGCGACGAATATGGGGCCAGCCAACGAGAGAATACAGGTCGCAGTGGTGGGTAGTATATGTGGCTTTGGTGACAAAATGGATGGCACTGTGATAGACTGCATCCAATTTGTTGAGTATATTGTTGGAGGCTATTTTGTAAATGACATCGCCGAAGTCAAGGATCGGTAGGATAGTCCGTTTTAAGAGGGTATGTTTGGCAGCATTAGTGAAGGGTGATTTGTTGCGAAATAAGAAGCCAATTCTAGTTTTAACTTTGGATTGGAGATGCTTAATGTGAGTCTGGAAGGAGTGTTTACAGTCTAACCAGACACCTAGGTATTTGTAATTGTCCACATATTATAAGTCAGAACCGTCCAGAGTAGTGATGGCAGGCAGGTGCTGGCAGTGATCGGTTGAAGATCAGGCATTTGGTTTTACTTGCATTTAAGAGCAGTCGGAGGCCCCGGATGGAGAGTTGTATGGCATTGAAGCTCGCCTGGAGGTTAGTTAGCACAGTATCCAAAGAAGGGCCAGATGTATACAGAATGGTGTTGTCTGCATAGTGGTGGGTCAGAGAATCACCAGCAGCAAGAGCGACATAATTGATGTATACAGACAAAAGAGTCGGCCCGAGAATTGAACCGTGTGGCACCCCCATAGAGACTGCCAGAGGTCCAGACAACAGGCCTTCCGATTTGACACACTGAACTCTGTCTGAGAAGTAGTTGGTGAAGCAGGTGAGGCAGTCATTTGAGAAACCAAGGCTGTTGAGTCGAAAGCCTTGGCCAGGTCGATGAATACGGCTGTACAGTACTGTCTTTTATCAATGGTGGTTATGATATCGTTTAGTACCTTGAGCGTCGCTGAGGTGCAACCATGACCAGCTCAGAAATCAGATTGCATAGCGGAGAAGGTACAGTGGGATTCAAAATGGTCGGTGATCTGTTTGTTAACTTGGCTTTTGAAGACCTTAGAAAGGCAGGGTAGGATAGTTATAGGTCTGTAACAGTTTGGGTCTAGAGTGTCTCCCCCTTTGAAGAAAGGGAAGACTGCGGCAGCTTTCCAATCTTTTGGGATCTCAGACGATACGAAAGATGTTGAACAGGCTAATAATAGGGATTGCAACATTTGCGGCAAATCATTTTAGAAAGAAAGGGTCCAGATCGTCTAGCTCAGCTGATTTGTAAGAGACCAGATTTTGCAACTCTTTCAGAACATCAGCTATCTGGATTTGGGTGAAGTAGAAATGGGGAAGGTTTGGACAAGTTGCTGTTGGGGATGCAGGGCTGTTGACCGGGGTAGGGGTAGCCAGGTGGAAAGCATGGCCAGCCGTAGAAAAATGCTAATTGAAAGTCTGAATTTTCGTGGATTTATTGGTGGTGACAGTGTTTCCTAGCCTCAGTGCAGTGGGAAGCTGGGAGGAGGTGCTCTTATTCTCTGTGGACTTTACAGTGTCCCAGAACTTTTTTGAGTTTGTGCTACAGGATGCAAATTTCTGTTTGAAAAATCTAGCCTTAGCTTTCCTACCTGCCTGTGTATATTGGTTCCTAACTTCCTTGAAAAGTTGCATATCGCGGGGGCTATTCGATGCTAATTCAGTACGCCACAGGATATTTTGTGTTGGTCAAGGGCAGTCAGGTCTGAGTGAACCAAGGGCTATATCTGTTCCACGTTCTAGATTTTTTGAACGGGGCATGCTTATTGAAGATGGTGAGAAAAGCACTTTTATAGAATAACCAAGCATCCTCTAATGACGGAATGAGGTCAATATCCTTCCAGGATACCCGGCCAGGTCAATTAGAAAGGCCTGCTCACAGAAGTGTTTTTGGGAGTGTCTGACAGTGATGAGGGTGGTCGTTTTACCGCAGACCCATTACGGATGTAGGTAATGAGGCAGTGATCGCTGAGATCCTGGTTGAAGATGGCACAGGTGTATTTAGAGGGCAGGTTGGTCAGGATGATATCTATGAGGGTGCCCATGTTTACAGATTTGGGGTTGTACCTGTTAGGTTCATTGATACTTTGTGTGAGATTGAGAGCATCTAGCTTAGATTGTAGGACGGCCGGGGTGTTAAGCATGTCCCAGTTTAGGGCACCTAACAGTACGAGCTCTGAAGATAGATGGGGGGCAATCAATTCACATATGGTGTCCAGGGCACAGCTGGGGGAAGAGAGTGGTCTATAACAATCAGCAACGGTGAGAGACTTGTTTCTGGAAAGGTATATTTTTAGAAGTAGAAGCTCAAATTGTTTGGACACAGACCTGGATTGTATGACAGAGCTCTGCAGGCTGTCTTTGCAGTAGATTGCAACTCTGCCCCCTTTGGCAGTTCTATCTTGTTGGAAAATGTTATAGTTAGGGATGGACATTTCAGGATTTCTTGTGGCCTTCCTAAGCCAGGATGCAGACATGCTTAGGACATCCGGCTTGACAGAGTGTGCTAAATTAGGGAGTAAAACAAACTTAGTGAGGAGGCTTCTAATGTTAACATGCATGAAACCAATGCTTTTACGGTTACAGAAGTCAACAAATGAGAGCCCCTGGTGAATGCGAGTGGAGCTAGGCGCTGCAGGGCCTGGACTAACCCTAACCCAAGTTCCTCCTCTGTAATTTGGCTTTCACATAAGTCTTTCTGTACAGATCTTTAATTTTATAATATATTACAATGGATCTTTCTTGAATAAGTTCCTCCATTTCTTTTTGTTTTTCCTCTAACTTACTCTGAGCCTCTATGGTACAGTTATTATTGCTATCTAACTTTACTGTTAGTCCTTCAATTTCCTTTGTTAATATGGACTCTTTTGACCTACATTGCTTTTGTTTTATAGATGAGTACTGAATTGCATGGCCTCTAAAGGTACATTTAAAAGTGTCCCGTACAATAAGGGGATCTGATGTACCTATGTTATGTTATGAAAAATTATGTTATAAATGATTCTGTCCTTGTTAAATCCAGTAGGCTTTGATTAAATGCCCAATATCCTCGCCCACTTGGAAATTCTGTAAGAGTAATATATATGCCAATTATGTGATGGTCCGACCGTATTCTTTCCCCTATCAACACTTTAACTTTTGGTTAAAGAGAATAAGAGAATGACACCAGAATGTAATCAAGACGACTAGCTTGATTAAGCCTCCGCCATGTATATCTCACTAGGTCAGGGTATTTAAGCCTCCATATATCCACTAATTCCAATATATCCATGACATTCATGATTTCCTTAACTGCCTGAGTGTGATAGTTTGTAGTGTGATTTCCTTTCCGGTCCATAGAGGTACTTAAGACTGTATTAAAATCTCTCACCATAATAATAGAGTCTAGTGTTGCTTGTAGAGTTGATAAATTCTTATGTATATTTTCAAAGGTCAGGGGTGTTAAACAATCAGGATGTAGATCAGGGGTGTTCATTGTTTTAAATTTTTTTAACCTTTATTTAACTAGGCAAGTCAGTTAAGAATAAATTCTTATTTACAATGACGACCTAGGGACAGTGGGTTAACTGCCTTGTTCAGGGGCAGAACGACAGATTTTTACCATGTCAGCTCAGGGATTCGATCTAGCAAACTTTCGGTTACTGGCCCAACGCTCTAACCACTAGGCTACCTGCTGGTTACTGGCCCAACACTCTAATCACTAGGCTACCTGCTGGTTACTGGCCCAACGCTCTAACCACTAGGCTACCTGCTGGTTACTGGCCCAACGCTCTAACCACTAGGCTACCTGCTGGTTACTGGCCCAACACTCTAATCACTAGGCTACCTGCTGGTTACTGGTCCAACGTTCAAACCACTAGGCTACCTGCTGATTACTGGCCCAACGCTCTAACCACTAGGCTACCTGCTGGTTACTGGCCCAACGCTCTAACCACTAGGCTACCTGCTGTTTACTAGTCCAACACTCTAACCACTAGGCTACCTGCTGGTTACTGGCCCAACACTCTAACCACTAGGCTACCTGCTGGTTACTGGCCCAACACTCGAACCACTAGGCTAACTGCCGGTTACTGCCCCACGCTCTAACCACTAGGCTACCTGCCACTCCTAAACTATTAAGATGTATAAAAGGGGTGTCAAACTATCAATCATAGTATGAAGATCAGGGATGTTAAACTATTAGGATGTAGATTAGGGGTATCATCAGGGATGTTAAACTATCAGGATGTAGATCAGGGATGTTAAACTATTAGGATGTAGATTAGGGGTATCATCAGGGATGTTAAACTATCAGGATGTAGATCAGGGATGTTAAACTATTAGGATGTAGATCAGGGGTATCATCAGGGGTGTTAAACTATCAGGATGTAGATCAGGGGTGTTATCAGGGATGTTAAACTATCAGGATGTAGATCAGGGATGTTAAACTATCAGGATGTAGATCAGGGGTGTTAAACTGTCAGGGTGTAGATCAGGGGTGTTAAACTATCAGGAGGTAGATCAGGGGTGTTAAACTATCAGGAGGTAGATCAGGGGTGTTAAACTGTCAGGATGTAGGTCAGGGGTATCATCAGGGATGTTAAACTATTAGGATGTAGATCAGGGGCATCGTCAGGGTTGTTAAACTATTAGGATGTAGATGAGGGGTGTTAAACTATCAGGATATAGATCAGGGCTGTTAAACTGTCAGGATGTAAATCAAGGGTGTTAAACCATCATGATGTAGATCAGGGGTGTTAAACTGTCAGGATGTAGGTCAGGGGTATCATCAGGGATGTTAAACTATCAGGATGTAGATTAGGGGTATCATCAGGGGTTTTAAACTGTCAGGATGTAGATCAGGGGTATTAAACTGTCAGGATGTAGATCAGGGGTATCATCAGGGATGTTAAACTATCAGGATGTAGATTAGGGGTATCATCAGGGGTGTTAAACTGTCAGGATGTAGATCAGGGGTATCATCAGGGATGTTAAACTATCAGGATGTAGATTAGGGGTATCATCAGGGGTGTTAAACTGTCAGGATGTAGATCAGGGGTATCATCGGGGGTGTTAAACTATCAGGATGTAGATCAGGGGTATCATCAGGGGTGTTAAACTATCAGGATGTAGATCAGGGGTGTTAAACTGTCAGGATGTAGATCAGGGGTATCATCAGAGGTGTTGAACTGTCAGAATGTAGATCAGGGGTGTTAAACTATTAGGATGTAGATCAGGGGTATTATCAGGGGTGTTAAACAATCAGGATGTAGATCAGGGGTGTTATACTATGTGGATGTAGATCAGGGGTATCATTAGGGGTGTTAAACAATCAGGATGTAAATCAGGGGTGTTATACTATGTGGATGTAGATCAGGGGTATCATCAGGGGTGTTAAACTATCAGGATGTAGATCAGGGGTGTTAAACTGTCAGGATGTAGATCAGGGGTATCATCAGAGGTGTTGAACTGTCAGAATGTAGATCAGGGGTGTTAAACTATTAGGATGTAGATCAGGGGTATTATCAGGGGTGTTAAACAATCAGGATGTAGATCAGGGGTGTTAAACTATGTGGATGTAGATCAGGGTGTTAAACTGTCAGGTTGTAGATCAGGGGTGTTAAACAATCAGGATGTAGATCAGGGGTGTTAAACTATCAGGATGTAGATCAGGGGTGTTAAACTGTCAGGTTGTAGATCAGGGGTGTTAAACTATTAGGATGTAGATCAGGGGTATCATCAGGGGTGTTAAACAATCAGGATGTAGATCAAGGGTGTTAAACTATTTGGATGTAGATCAGGGGTATCATCAGGGGTGTTAAACAATCAGGATGTAGATCAGGAGTATCATCAGGGATGTTAAACTATTAGGATGTAGATCAGGGGTATCATCAGGGGTGTTAAACTATTAGGATGTAGATCAGGGGTATCATCAGGGGTGTTAAACAATCAGGATGTAGATCAGGAGTATCATCAGGGATGTTAAACTATTAGGATGTAGATCAGGGGTGTTAAACTATTAGGATGTAGATCAGGGGTATCATCAGGGGTGTTAAACTATTAGGATGTAGATCAGGGGTATCATCAGGGGTGTTAAACTATTAGGATGTAGATCAGGGGTATCATCAGGGGTGTTAAACTATCAGGATGTAGATCAGGATTGTCAAACTAATTTTTCCCAATTCTCCACATTCAGTTTTCACTGTGGTCTGGAGGTACCCTATTTAAAAGTAATTATATTTCCTCATTGGCTAAAATTAGCAAAATATAGTACTCTATCCATCACTTTTGGTATTGTCTATGCCCTCTTGACAGCCTAGCATTTGTTTTGATGATGTTTAGCAAGCTGGACAGAGTGAAGAGTATATAATTATTTTAGTTATTTCAATGTCGATTAAGATCGTTTTCCCCCAGAATGTTTTTCATACATTTGTATTTTTACTAAAACCTCCTGCCAGTGCCTCTCCCGTTCCTAGTTGGATGACAGTGCAGTTTCAGAGAGAGAACAGATATTTCCTCTTGGGCAGGAAGCCCTCTCACCCCTTTCCTGTCCTCTGTAGCCCATCACCATGAGCACAGTTCAACTCCCTGCTGTACTCTTATACTCTGCTTCTGTGTTGGGGTTACACTATGTTATAATGCACTATAGATGTGTAATAGCGCATAAAGCTGTGTTCTAATGTTTTAAAGATCTGCTCTACTGTGTTCTACTGTTTACTCCAGGGTGTGTTGGAGAGCTTCCTGGGCACGGCGGTATCTGGAGGGATCTTCTGTCTGCTGGCTGGCCAGCCTCTCACCATCCTCAGCAGCACTGGACCTGTTCTGGTCTTCGAGAGGCTGCTCTTCAACTTCAGCAAGTTAGGATCTTCACTTTACCTCGCAATCATGGGGTTCTATCTAACCATGTACAATGACTTGACTATCTGGAGTTCTAACTAACCATGTACAATAACTTTGACTACATAGAGTTCTAACTAACCCTGTACAATGACTTGACTATCTGGAGTTCTAACTATGTACAATTACTTTGACTACCTAGAGTTCTAACTAACCATGTACAATGACTTGACTATCTGGAGTTCTAACTAACCATGTACAATGACGTTGACTATCTGGAATTCTAACTAACCATGTTCAATGACTTTGACTACCTAGAGTTCTAACTAACCATGTTCAATGACTTTGACTACCTAGAGTTCTAACTAACCATGTACAATGACTTGACTATCTGGAGTTCTAACTAACCATTTACAACTCTGGAGTTCTAAATAACCATGTACAATGACCTGACTATCTGGAGTTCTAACTAACCATGTACAATGACTTGACTATCTGGAGTTCTAACTAACCATGTACAATGACTTTGACTACCTAGAGTTCTAACTAACCATTTACATTGACTTGACTATCTGGAGTTCTAAATAACCATGTACAATGACCTGACTATCTGGAGTTCTAACTAACCATGTACAATGACTTTGACTATCTAGAGTTCTAACTAACCATGTACAATGACTTCACTATCTGGAGTTCTAACTAACCATGTACAATGACTTGACTATCTGGAGTTCTAACTAACCATGTACAATGACTTCACTATCTGGAGTTCTAACTAACCATGTACAATGACTTTGACTATCTAGAGTTCTAACTAACCATGTACAATGACTTGACTATCTGGAGTTCTAACTAACCATGTACAATGACTTGACTATCTGGAGTTCTAACTAACCATGTACAACTACTTTGACTACCTAGACTTCTAACTAACCATTTACATTGACTTGACTATCTGGAGTTCTAAATAACCATGTACAATGACCTGACTATCTGGAGTTCTAACTAACCATGTTCAATGACTTTGACTATCTGGAGTTCTAACTAACCATGTACAATGACTACCTGACTATCTAGAGTTCTAACTAACCATGTACAATTACTTTGACTACCTAGAGTTCTAACTAACTATGTACAATGACTTGACTATATGGAGTTCTAACTAACCATGTACAACTACTTTGACTACCTAGAGTTCTAACTAACCATTTACAATGACTTGACTATCTGGAGTTCTAAATAACCATGTACAATGACCTGACTATCTGGAGTTCTAATTAACCATGTACAATGAGTTGACTATCTGGAATTCTAACTAACCAAGTACAATTACTTTGAATACCTAGAGTTCTAACTAACCATGTACAATAACTTGACTATCTGGAGTTCTCACTAACCATGTACAATGACTTGACTATCTGGAGTTCTAACTAACCATGTACAATGACTTTGACTACCTAGAGTTCTAACTAACCATTTACATTGACTTGACTATCTGGAGTTCTAACTAACCATGTACAATGACTTTGACTACCTATAGTTCTAACTAACCATGTACAATTACTTTGACTACCTAGAGTTCTAACTAACCATGTACAATGACTATGACTACCTATAGTTCTAACTAACCATGTACAATGACTATGACTACCTATAGTTCTAACTAACCATGTACAATGACTTGACTACCTATAGTTCTAACTAACCATGTACAATGACTATGACTACCTGGAGTTCTAACTAACCATGTACAATGACTTGACTATCTGGAGTTCTAACTAACCATGTACAATGACTTGACTATCTGGAGTTCTATCTAACCATGTACAATGACTTTGACTACCTAGAGTTCTAACTAACCATGTACAATGACTTGACTATCTGGAGTTCTAACTAACCATGTACAATGACTTTGACTACCTAGAGTTCTAACTCACCATGTACAATGATTTTGACTACCTAGAGTTCTAACTAACCATGTACAATTACTTTGACTATCTAGAGTTCTAACTAACCATGTACAATGACTTGACTATCTGGAGTTCTAACTAACCATGTAAAATGACGTTGACTATCTGGAATTCTAACTAATCATGTTCAATGACTTTGACTATCTGGAATTCTAACTAACCATGTACAATTACTTTGACTATCTGGAGTTCTAACTAACCATGTAAAATGACGTTGACTATCTGGAGTTCTAACTAATCATGTTCAATGACTTTGACTATCTGGAATTCTAACTAACCTTGTACAATTACTGACTATCTGGAGTTCTAACTAACCATGTACAATGACTTTGACTACCTAGAGTTCTAACTAACCATGTACAATGACTTGACTATCTGGAGTTCTAACTAACCATGTACAATGACTTGACTATCTGGAGTTCTAACTAACCATGTACAATGACTTTGACTATCTGGAATTCTAACTAATCATGTTCAATGACTTTGACTATCTGGAATTCTAACTAACCATGTACAATTACCTGACTATCTGGAGTTCTAACTAACCATGTACAATGACTTGACTACCAAGAGTTCTAACTAACCATGTACAATGACTTTGACTACCTATAGTTCTAACTAACCATGTACAATTACTTTGACTACCTAGAGTTCTAACTAACCATTTACAATGACTTGACTATCTAGAGTTCTAACTAACCATGTACAATTACTTTGACTACCTAGAGTTCTAACTAACCATGTACAATTACTTTGACTACCTAGAGTTCTAACTAACCATGTACAATGACTTGACTATCTGGAGTTCTAACTAACCATGTACAATTACTTTGACTACCTAGAGTTCTAACTAACCATGTACAATGACTTTGACTATCTAGAGTTCTAACTAACCATTTACAATGACTTTGACTATCTAGAGTTCTAACTAACCATGTACAATGACTTTGACTACCTAGAGTTCTAACTAACCATCTACAAATACTTTGACTACCTAGAGTTCTAACTAACCATGTACAATTACTTTGACTACCTAGAGTTCTAACTAACCATCTACAATGACTTGACTATCTGGAGTTCTAACTAACCATGTACAATGACTTTGACTACCTAGAGTTCTAACTAACCATGTACAATGACTTTGACTACCTAGAGTTCTAACTAACCATGTACAATGACTTGACTATCTGGAGTTCTAACTAACCATGTACAACTACTTTGACTACCTAGACTTCTAACTAACCATTTACATTGACTTGACTATCTGGAGTTCTAAATAACCATGTACAATGACCTGACTATCTGGAGTTCTAACTAACCATGTACAATGACTTGACTATCTGGAGTTCTAACTAACCATGTACAACTACTTTGACTACCTAGAGTTCTAACTAACCATGTACAATGACTTTGACTACCTGGAGTTCTAACTAACCATGTACAATTACTTTGAATACCTAGAGTTCTAACTAACCATGTACAATGACTTGACTATCTGGAGTTCTCACTAACCATGTACAATGACTTGACTATCTGGAGTTCTAACTAACCATGTACAATGACTTTGACTACCTAGAGTTCTAACTAACCATGTACAATTACTTTGACTACCTAGAGTTCTAACTAACCATGTACAATGACTTTGACTACCTAGAGTTCTAACTAACCATGTACAATTACTTTGACTACCTAGAGTTCTAACTAACCATGTACAATGACTTGACTATCTGGAGTTCTAACTAACCATGTACAAATACTTTGAATACCTAGAGTTCTAACTAACCATGTACAATGACTTGACTATCTGGAGTTCTAACTAACCATGTACAATGATGACTATTGTTCTAACTAACCATGTACAATGAGTTGACTAGTTCTAACTAACCATGTACAATGACTTGACTACCTAGAGTTCTAACTAACCATGTACAATGACTTTGACTATCTGGAGTTCTAACTAACCATGTACAATTACTTTGAATACCTAGAGTTCTAACTAACCATGTACAATGACTTGACTATCTGGAGTTCTCACTAACCATGTACAATGACTTGACTACCAAGAGTTCTAACTAACCATGTACAATGACTTTGACTACCTATAGTTCTAACTAACCATGTACAATTACTTTGACTACCTAGAGTTCTAACTAACCATTTACAATGACTTGACTATCTAGAGTTCTATCTAACCATGTACAATGACTTTGACTACCTAGAGTTCTAACTAACCATGTACAATGACTTGACTATCTGGAGTTCTAACTAACCATGTACAATGACTTTGACTACCTAGAGTTCTAACTCACCATGTACAATGATTTTGACTACCTAGAGTTCTAACTAACCATGTACAATTACTTTGACTATCTAGAGTTCTAACGGACCAGGTACAATTACGTTGACTATCTGGAATTCTAACTAACCATGTACAATGACTTTGACTATCTAGAGTTCTAACTAACCATGTTCAATGACTTTGACTACCTAGAGTTCTAACTAACCATGTACAATGACTTGACTATCTGGAGTTCTAACTAACCATGTACAACTACTTTGACTACCTAGACTTCTAACTAACCATTTACATTGACTTGACTATCTGGAGTTCTAAATAACCATGTACAATGACCTGACTATCTGGAGTTCTAATTAACCATGTACAATGAGTTGACTATCTGGAATTCTAACTAACCAAGTACAATTACTTTGAATACCTAGAGTTCTAACTAACCATGTACAATAACTTGACTATCTGGAGTTCTCACTAACCATGTACAATGACTTGACTATCTGGAGTTCTAACTAACCATGTACAATGACTTTGACTACCTAGAGTTCTAACTAACCATTTACATTGACTTGACTATCTGGAGTTCTAACTAACCATGTACAATGACTTTGACTACCTATAGTTCTAACTAACCATGTACAATTACTTTGACTACCTAGAGTTCTAACTAACCATGTACAATGACTATGACTACCTATAGTTCTAACTAACCATGTACAATGACTATGACTACCTATAGTTCTAACTAACCATGTACAATGACTATGACTACCTATAGTTCTAACTAACCATGTACAATGACTATGACTACCTATAGTTCTAACTAACCATGTACAATGACTTGACTATCTGGAGTTCTAACTAACCATGTACAATGACTTTGACTATCTAGAGTTCTAACTAACCATGTACAATTACTTTGACTACCTAGAGTTCTAACTAACCATGTACAATGACTTTGACTACCTATAGTTCTAACTAACCATGTACAATTACTTTGACTACCTAGAGTTCTAACTAACCATGTACAATTACTTTGACTACCTAGAGTTCTAACTAACCATGTACAATGACTTGACTATCTGGAGTTCTAACTAACCATGTACAATGACTTGACTATCTGGAGTTCTAAATAACCATGTACAATGACTTTGACTATCTGGAATTCTAACTAATCATTTTCAATGACTTTGATTATCTGGAATTCTAACTAACCATGTACAATTACCTGACTATCTGGAGTTCTAACTAACCATGTAAAATGACGTTGACTATCTGGAATTCTAACTAATCATGTACAATGACTTGACTATCTGGAGTTCTAACTAACCATGTACAATGACTTCACTATCTGGAGTTCTAACTAACCATGTACAATGACTTTGACTATCTAGAGTTCTAACTAACCATGTACAATGACTTGACTATCTGGAGTTCTAACTAACCATGTACAATGACTTGACTATCTGGAGTTCTAACTAACCATGTACAATGACGTTGACTATCTGGAATTCTAACTAACCATGTTCAATGACTTTGACTATCTGGAATTCTAACTAACCATGTACAATTACCTGACTATCTGGAGTTCTAACTAACCATGTACAATGACTTTGACTATCTGGAGTTCTAACTAACCATGTACAATTACCTGACTATCTGGAGTTCTAACTAACCATGTACAATGACTTTGACTACCTAGAGTTCTAACTAACCATGTACAATGACTTGACTATCTGGAGTTCTAACTAACCATGTACAATGACTTTGACTACCTAGAGTTCTAACTAACCAAGTACAATTACTTTGAATACCTAGAGTTCTAACTAACCATGTACAATGACTTGACTATCTGGAGTTCTCACTAACCATGTACAATTACTTTGACTACCTAGAGTTCTAACTAACCATGTACAATTACTTTGACTACCTAGAGTTCTAACTAACCATGTACAATGACTTTGACTATCTAGAGTTCTAACTAACCATGTACAATGACTTTGACTATCTAGAGTTCTAACTAACCATGTACAATTACTTTGACTACATAGAGTTCTAACTAACCATGTACAATGACTTTGACTACCTAGAGTTCTAACTAACCATTTACAATGACTTGACTATCTGGAGTTCTAACTAACCATGTACAATGACTTTGACTACCTAGAGTTCTAACTAACCATGTACAATTACTTTGAATACCTAGAGTTCTAACTAACCATGTACAATGACTTGACTATCTGGAGTTCTAACTAACCATGTACAACTACTTTGACTACCTAGAGTTCTAACTAACCATGTACAATGACTTGACTATCTGGAGTTCTAATAACCATGTACAATGACCTGACTATCTGGAGTTCTAATTAACCATGTACAATGAGTTGACTATCTGGTAGTTCTAACTAACCATGTACAATTACTTTGACTACCTAGAGTTCTAACTAACCATGTACAATGACTTGACTATCTGGAGTTCTAACTAACCATGTACAATTACTTTGAATACCTAGAGTTCTAACTAACCATGTACAATGACTTGACTATCTGGAGTTCTCACTAACCATGTACAATGACTTGACTATCTGGAGTTCTAACTAACCATGTACAATGACTTTGACTACCTAGAGTTCTAACTAACCATGTACAATGACTTTGACTACCTAGAGTTCTAACTAACCATGTACAATGACTTTGACTACCTAGAGTTCTAACTAACCATGTACAATTACTTTGACTACCTAGAGTTCTAACTAACCATTTACAATGACTTGACTATCTGGAGTTCTAACTAACCATGTACAATGACTTTGACTACCTAGAGTTCTAACTAACCATGTACAATGACTTTGACTACCTAGAGTTCTAACTAACCATGTACAATTACTTTGACTACCTAGAGTTCTAACTAACCATGTACAATGACTTGACTATCTGGAGTTCTAACTAACCATGTACAATGACTTTGACTACCTAGAGTTCTAACTAACCATGTACAATGACTTTGACTACCTAGAGTTCTAACTAACCATGTACAATGACTTGACTATCTGGAGTTCTAACTAACCATGTACAATGACTTTGACTACCTAGAGTTCTAACTAACCATTTACAATGACTTGACTATCTGAGTTCTAACCATGTACAATGACCTGACTATCTGGAGTTCTAACTAACCATGTACAATGAGTTGACTATCTGGAGTTCTAACTAACCAAGTACTTTGAATACCTAGAGTTCTAACTAACCATTACAATGACTTGACTATCTGGAGTTCTAACTAACCATGTACAATGACTTGACTATCTGGAGTTCTAACTAACCATGTACAATGACTTTGACTACCTTGTTCTAACTAACCATTTACAATGACTTGACTATCTGGAGTTCTAGCTAACCATGTACAATGACTTTGACTACCTAGAGTTCTAACTAACCATGTACAATGACTTTGACTACCTAGAGTTCTAACTAACCATGTACAATGACTTTGACTACCTAGAGTTCTAACTAACCATGTACAATGACTTTGACTACCTAGAGTTCTAACTAACCATGTACAATGACTTTGACTACCTAGAGTTCTAACTAACCATGTACAATGACTTGACTATCTGGAGTTCTAACTAACCATGTACAATGACTTGACTATCTGGAGTTCTAACTAACCATGTACAATGACTTTGACTATCTGGAGTTCTAACTAACCATGTACAATGACTTGACTATCTGGAGTTCTAACTAACCATGTACAATGACTTTGACTACCTAGAGTTCTAACTAACCATGTACAATTACTTTGACTACCTAGAGTTCTAACTAACCATGTACAATGACTTGACTATCTGGAGTTCTTACTAACCATGTACAATGACTTGACTATCTGGAGTTCTAACTAACCATGTACAATGACCTGACTATCTGGAGTTCTAACTTACCATGTACAATGACTTGACTATCTGGAGTTCTAACTAACCATGTACAATGACTTGACTATCTGGAGTTCTAACTAACCATGTACAATGACTTTGACTATCTGGAATTCTAACTAATCATGTTCAATGACTTTGACTATCTGGAGTTCTAACTAACCATGTACAATGACCTGACTATCTGGAGTTCTAACTAACCAAGTACAATTACTTTGAATACCTAGAGTTCTAACTAACCATGTACAATGACTTGACTATCTGGAGTTCTCACTAACCATGTACAATGACTTGACTATCTGGAGTTCTAACTAACCATGTACAATGAGTTGACTATCTGGAATTCTAACTAATCATGTACAATGACCTTGACTATCTGGAATTCTAACTAACCATGTACAATGACCTGACTATCTGGAGTTCTAACTAACCATGTACAATGACTTTGACTACCTAGAGTTCTAACTAACCATGTACAATGACTTTGACTATCTAGAGTTCTAACTAACCATGTACAATGACTTTGACTACCTAGAGTTCTAACTTACCATGTACAATGACTTGACTATCTGGAGTTCTAACTAACCATGTACAATGACTTGACTATCTGGAGTTCTATCTAACCATGTACAATGACTTTGAATACCTAGAGTTCTAACTAACCATTTACAATGACTTGACTATCTGGAGTTCTAACTTACCATGTACAATGACTTGACTATCTGGAGTTCTAACTAACCATGTACAATGACTTGACTATCTGGAGTTCTAACTAACCATGTACAATGACTTTGACTATCTAGAGTTCTAACTAACCATGTACAATGACTTTGACTATCTAGAGTTCTAACTAACCATGTACAATGACTTTGACTACCTAGAGTTCTAACTAACCATGTACAATGACTTTGACTACCTAGAGTTCTAACTAACCATGTACAATGACTTGACTATCTGGAGTTCTAACTAACCATGTACAATGACTTTGACTACCTAGAGTTCTAACTAACCATGTACAATTACTTTTTGTTCTAACTAACCATGTACAATGACTTGACTATCTGGAGTTCTAACTAACCATGTACAATGACTTTGACTACCTAGAGTTCTAACTAACCATGTACAATGACTTGACTATCTGGAGTTCTAAATAACCATGTACAATGACCTGACTATCTGAGTTCTAATTAACCATGTACAATGAGTTGACTATCTGGTATTCTAACTAACCATGTACAATGACTTTGAATACCTAGAGTTCTAACTAACCATGTACAATGACTTTGACTATCTGGAGTTCTAACTAACCATGTACAATTACTTTGACTACCTAGAGTTCTAACTAACCATGTACAATGACTTGACTATCTGGAGTTCTCACTAACCATGTACAATGATGACTATCTTGAGTTCTAACTAACCATGTACAATGATGACTACCTAAGTTCTAACTACCATGTACAATTACTTTGACTACCTAGAGTTCTAACTAACCATTTACAATGACTTGACTATCTGGAGTTCTAACTAACCATGTACAATGACTTTGACTACCTAGAGTTCTAACTAACCATGTACAATTACTTTGACTACCTAGAGTTCTAACTAACCATGTACAATTACTTTGACTACCTAGAGTTCTAACTAACCATTTACAATGACTTGACTATCTGAGTTCTAACTAACCATGTACAATGACTTTGACTATCTAGAGTTCTAACTAACCATGTACAATGACTTTGACTATCTAGAGTTCTAACTAACCATGTACAATGACTTGACTATCTGGAGTTCTAACTAACCATGTACAATGACTTTGACTACCTAGAGTTCTAACTAACCATTTACAATGACTTGACTATCTGGAGTTCTAAATAACCATGTACAATGACTTGACTATCTGGAGTTCTAACTAACCAATGACTTTGAATAACTAGAGTTCAACTAACCATGTACAATGACTTTGACTACCTAGAGTTCTAACTAACCATGTACAATGACTTTGACTACCTAGAGTTCTAACTAACCATGTACAATGACTTTGACTACCTAGAGTTCTAACTAACCATGTACAATGACTTTGACTACCTAGAGTTCTAACTAACCATGTACAATGACTTTGACTACCTAGAGTTCTAACTAACCATGTACAATTACTTTGACTACCTAGAGTTCTAACTAACCATGTACAATGACTTGACTATCTGGAGTTCTAACTAACCATGTACAATGACTTTGACTACCTATAGTTCTAACTAACCATGTACAATTACTTTGACTACCTAGAGTTCTAACTAACCATGTACAATGACTTGACTATCTGGAGTTCTAACTAACCATGTGCAATGACTTTGACTACATAGAGTTCTAACTAACCATGTACAATGACTTGACTACCTAGAGTTCTAACTAACCATGTACAATGACTTGACTATCTGGAGTTCCAGCTAACCATGTACAATGACTTTGACTATCTGGAATTCTAACTAATCATGTTCAATGACTTTGACTACATAGAGTTCTAACTAACCATGTACAATGACTTTGACTATCTGGAGTTCTAACTAACCATGTACAATGACTTTGACTACCTAGAGTTCTAACTAACCATGTACAATGACTTTGACTACCTAGAGTTCTAACTAACCATGTACAATGACTTTGACTACCTAGAGTTCTAACTAACCATGTACAATTACTTTGACTACCTAGAGTTCTAACTAACCATTTACATTGACTTGACTATCTGGAGTTCTCACTAACCATGTACAATGACTTGACTATCTGGAGTTCTAACTAACCATGTACATTGACTTTGACTACCTAGAGTTCTAACTAACCATGTACAATGACTTTGCCTACCTAGAGTTCTAACTAACCATGTACAATACTTTGACTACCTAGAGTTCTAACTAACCATTTACATTGACTTGACTATCTGGAGTTCTAACTAACCATGTACAATGACCTGACTATCTGGAGTTCTAACTAACCATGTACAATGACTTGACTATCTGGAGTTCTAAATAACCATGTACAATGACCTGACTATCTGGAGTTCTAACTAACCATGTACAATGACTTGACTATCTGGAGTTCTAACTAACCATGTACAACTACTTTGACTACCTAGAGTTCTAACTAACCATTTACATTGACTTGACTATCTGGAGTTCTAAATAACCATGTACAATGACCTGACTATCTGGAGTTCTAACTAACCATGTACAATGACTTTGACTATCTAGAGTTCTAACTAACCATGTACAATGACTTCACTATCTGGAGTTCTAACTAACCATGTACAATGACTTTGACTACCTGGAGTTCTAACTAACCATTTACAATGACTTGACTATCTGGAGTTCTAAATAACCATGTACAATGACCTGACTATCTGGAGTTCTAACTAACCATGTACAATTACTTTGACTACCTAGAGTTCTAACTAACCATGTACAATGACTTTGACTACCTAGAGTTCTAACTAACCATGTACAATTACTTTGACTACCTAGAGTTCTAACTAACCATGTACAATGACTTGACTATCTGGAGTTCTAACTAACCATGTACAATTACTTTGACTACCTAGAGTTCTAACTAACCATGTACAATGACTTGACTATCTGGAGTTCTAACTAACCATGTGCAATGACTTTGACTACATAGAGTTCTAACTAACCATGTACAACTACTTTGACTACCTAGAGTTCCAACTAACCATGCACAATGACTTGACTATCTGGAGTTCTAAATAACCATGTACAATGACGTGACTATCTGGAGTTCTAACTAACCATGTACAATTACTTTGACTACCTAGAGTTCTAACTAACCATGTACAATTACTTTGACTACCTAGAGTTCTAACTAACCATTTACATTGACTTGACTATCTGGAGTTCTAAATAACCATGTACAATGACTTGACTATCTGGAGTTCTATCTAACCATGTACAATGACTTTGACTACTAGAGTTCTAACTAACCATGTACAATGACTTTGACTACCTAGAGTTCTAACTAACCATTTACATTGACTTGACTATCTGAGTTCTAAATAACCATGACTACTTGACTATCTGGAGTTCTAACTAACCATGTACAATGACTTTGACTTGAGTTCTAACTAACTATGTACAATGACTTGACTATCTGGAGTTCTCACTAACCATGTACAATACTTTGACTACCTGGAGTTCTAACTAACCATTTACATTGACTTGACTATCTGGAGTTCTAAATAACCATGTACAATGACCTGACTATCTGGAGTTCTAACTAACCATGTACAATGAGTTGACTATTGTTCTAACTAACCATGTACAATTACTTTGAATACCTAGAGTTCTAACTAACCATGTACAATGACTTGACTATCTGGAGTTCTAACTTACCATGTACAATGACTTGACTATCTGGAGTTCTAACTAACCATGTACAATGACTTGACTATCTGGAGTTCTAACTAACCATGTACAATGACCTGACTATCTGGAGTTCTAACTAACCATGTACAATGACTTGACTATCTGGAGTTCTAACTAACCATGTACAATGACTTTGACTACCTGGAGTTCTCACTAACCATGTACAATGACTTTGACTACCTGGAGTTCTAACTAACCATGTACAATGACTTTGACTACCTAGAGTTCTAACTAACCATGTGCAATGACTTGACTATCTGGAGTTCTAACTAACCATTTACATTGACTTGACTATCTGGAGTTCTAAATAACCATGTACAATGACCTGACTATCTGGAGTTCTAACTAACCATGTACAATTACTTTGACTACCTAGAGTTCTAACTAACCATGTACAATTACTTTGACTACCTAGAGTTCTAACTAACCATGTACAATTACTTTGACTACCTAGAGTTCTAACTAACCATGTACAATGACCTGACTATCTGGAGTTCTAACTAACCATGTACAATGACTTGACTATCTGGAGTTCTAACTAACCATGTACAATGACTTTGACTACCTGGAGTTCTAACTAACCATGTACAATGACTTTGACTACCTGGAGTTCTAACTAACCATTTACATTGACTTGACTATCTAGAGTTCTAACTAACCATGTACAATGACTTTGACTACCTGGAGTTCTAACTAACCATGTACAATGACTTGACTATCTGGAGTTCTAACTAACCATGTACAATGACTTTGAATACCTAGAGTTCTAACTAACCATGTACAATGACTTGACTATCTGGAGTTCTCACTAACCATGTACAATGACTTGACTATCTGGAGTTCCAGCTAACCATGTACAATGACTTTGACTATCTGGAATTCTAACTAATCATGTTCAATGACTTTGACTATCTGGAATTCTAACCAACCATGTACAATTACCTGACTATCTGGAGTTCTAACTAACCATGTACAATGACTTTGACTATCTAGAGTTCTAACTAACCATGTACAATTACTTTGACTATCTAGAGTTCTAACTAACCATGTACAATGACTTTGACTACCTAGAGTTCTAACTAACCATGTACAATGACTTGACTACCTAGAGTTCTAACTAACCATGTACAATGACCTGACTATCTGGAGTTCTAACTAACCATGTACAATTACTTTGACTACGTAGAGTTCTATCTAATCATACACAATGACCTAACTATCTGGAGTTCTAACTAACCATGTACAATGACTTGACTATCTGGAGTTCTAACTAACCATGTACAATGACTTGACTATCTGGAGTTCTATCTAACCATGTACAATGACTTTGACTACCTAGAGTTCTAACTAACCATGTACAATGACTTGACTATCTGGAGTTCTAACTAACCATGTACAATGACTTGACTATCTAACTAACCATGTACAATGACTTTGACTATCTGGAGTTCTAACTAATCATGTTCAATGACTTTGACTATCTGGAAGTTCTAACTAACCATGTACAATGACTTGACTATCTGGAGTTCTAACTAACCATGTACAATGACTTTGACTACCTAGAGTTCTAACTAACCATGTACAATGACTTTGACTATCTAGAGTTCTAACTAACCATGTACAATTACTTTGACTACCTAGAGTTCTAACTAACCATGTACAATGACTTTGACTACCTAGAGTTCTAACTAACCATGTACAATGACTTGACTATCTGGAGTGTTAACTAACCATGTACAATGACTTTGACTACCTAGAGTTCTAACTAACCATGTACAAACTTTGACTACCTAGAGTTCTAACTAACCATTTACATTGACTTGACTATCTGGAGTTCTAAATAACCATGTACAATTACTTTGACTACCTGGAGTTCTAACTAACTATGTACAATGACTTGACTATCTGGAGTTCTCACTAACCATGTACAATGACTTTGACTACCTGGAGTTCTCACTAACCATGTACAATGACTTTGACTACCTGGAGTTCTAACTAACCATGTACAATGACTTTGACTACCTGGAGTTCTAACTAACCATTTACATTGACTTGACTATCTGGAGTTCTCACTAACCATGTACAATGACTTGACTATCTGGAGTTCTAACTAACCATGTACAATGACTTTGACTACCTAGAGTTCTAACTAACCATGTACAATGACCTTGACTATCTGGAGTTCTCACTAACCATGTACAATGACTTGACTATCTGGAGTTCTAACTAACCATGTACAATGACTTGACTACCAAGAGTTCTAACTAGCCATGTACAATGACTTTGACTACCTATAGTTCTAACTAACCATGTACAATTACTTTGAATACCTAGAGTTCTAACTAACCATGTACAATGACTTGACTATCTGGAGTTCTCACTAACCATGTACAATGACTTGACTACCAAGAGTTCTAACTAACCATGTACAATGACTTTGACTACCTATAGTTCTAACTAACCATGTACAATTACTTTGACTACCTAGAGTTCTAACTAACCATGTACAACTACTTTGACTACCTAGAGTTCTAACTAACCATTTACATTGACTTGACTATCTGGAGTTCTAAATAACCATGTACAATGACCTGACTATCTGGAGTTCTAACTAACCATGTACAATGACTTTGACTACCTAGAGTTCTAACTAACCATGTACAATGACTTTGACTACCTAGAGTTCTAACTAACCATGTACAACTACTTTGACTACCTAGAGTTCTAACTAACACCATTTACATTGACTTGACTATCTGGAGTTCTAAATAACCATGTACAATGACTTGACTATCTGGAGTTCTAACTAACCATGTACAATGACTTTGACTACCTGGAGTTCTAACTAACTATGTACAATGACTTGACTATCTGGAGTTCTCACGAAACCATGTACAATGACTTTGACTACCTGGAGTTCTAACTAACCATTTACATTGACTTGACTATCTGGAGTTCTAAACTAACCATTTACAATGACTTGACTATCTGGAGTTCTAACTAACCATGTACAATTACTTTGACTACCTAGAGTTCTAACTAACCATGTACAATGACTTTGACTACCTATAGTTCTAACTAACCATGTACAATTACTTTGACTACCTAGAGTTCTAACTAACCATGTACAATTACTTTGACTACCTGGAGTTCTAACTAACCATGTACAATGACTTTGACTACCTGGAGTTCTAACTAACCATTTACATTGACTTTACTATCTGGAGTTCTAAATAACCATGTACAATGACTTTGACTACCTGGAGTTCTAACTAACTATGTACAATTACTTTGACTACTAGAGTTCTAACTAACCATGTACAACTACTTTGACTACCTAGAGTTCAACTAACCATGCACAATGACTTGACTATCTGGAGTTCTAAATAACCATGTACAATGACGTGACTATCTGGAGTTCTAACTAACCATGTACAATGACTTGACTACATAGAGTTCTAACTAACCATGTACAACTACTTTGACTACCTAGAGTTCTAACTAACCATGTACAATGACTTTGACTACCTAGCGTTCTAACTAACCATGTACAATGACCTGACTATCTGGAGTTCTAACTAACCATTTACATTGACTTGACTATCTGGAGTTCTAACTAACTATGTACAATGACTTTGACTATCTGGAGTTCTAAATAACCATGTACAATGACTTTGACTACCTGGAGTTCTAACTAACTATGTACAATGACTTGACTATCTGGAGTTCTCACTAACCATGTACAATGACTTTGACTACCTGGAGTTCTAACTAACCATGTACAATGACTTTGACTACCTGGAGTTCTAACTAACCATTTACATTGACTTGACTATCTAGAGTTCTAACTAACCATGTACAATGACTTGACTATCTGGAGTTCTCACTAACCATGTACAATGACCTGACTATCTGGAGTTCTAACTAACCATGTACAATGACTTTGACTACCTGGAGTTCTAACTAACTATGTACAATGACTTGACTATCTGGAGTTCTCACTAACCATGTACAATGACTTGACTATCTGGAGTTCCAACTAACCATGTACAATGACTTTGACTATCTGGAATTCTAACTAATCATGTTCAATGACTTTGACTATCTGGAGTTCTAACTAACCATGTACAATGACTTTGACTACCTATAGTTCTAACTAACCATGTACAATGACTTTGACTACATAGAGTTCTAACTAACCATGTACAATTACTTTGACTACCTAGAGTTCTAACTAACCATGTACAATGACTTTGACTACCTAGAGTTCTAACTAACCATGTACAATGACTGACTAACTAGAGTTCTAACTAACCATGTACAATTACTTTGACTACCTGGAGTTCTAACTAACCATTTACATTGACTTGACTATCTGGAGTTCTAAATAACCATGTACAATGACCTGACTATCTGGAGTTCTAAATAACCATGTACAATGACTTTGACTACCTATAGTTCTAACTAACCATGTACAATTACTTTGACTACCTAGAGTTCTAACTAACCATGTACAATGACTTGACTATCTGGAGTTCTAACTAACCATGTACAATTACTTTGACTACCTAGAGTTCCAACTAACCATGCACAATGACTTGACTATCTGGAGTTCTAAATAACCATGTACAATGACGTGACTATCTGGAGTTCTAACTAACCATGTACAATTACTTTGACTACCTAGAGTTCTAACTAACCATGTACAATTACTTTGACTACCTAGAGTTCTAACTAACCATTTACATTGACTTGACTATCTGGAGTTCTAAATAACCATGTACAATGACTTTGACTACCTGGAGTTCTAACTAACTATGTACAATGACTTGACTATCTGGAGTTCTCACTAACCATGTACAATGACTTTGACTACCTGGAGTTCTAACTAACCATTTACATTGACTTGACTATCTGGAGTTCTCACTAACCATGTACAATGACTTTGAATACCTAGAGTTCTAACTAACCATGTACAATGACTTGACTATCTGGAGTTCTCACTAACCATGTACAATGACTTGACTATCTGGAGTTCTAACTAACCATGTACAATGACTTTGACTACCTGGAGTTCTAACTAACTATGTACAATGACTTGACTATCTGGAGTTCTCACTAACCATGTACAATGACTTGACTATCTGGAGTTCTAACTAACCATGTACAATGACTTTGACTATCTGGAATTCTAACTAATCATGTTCAATGACTTTGACTATCTGGAATTCTAACCAACCATGTACAATTACCTGACTATCTGGAGTTCTAACTAACCATGTACAATGACTTTGACTACCTAGAGTTCTAACTAACCATGTACAATGACTTTGACTAACTAGAGTTCTAACTAACCATGTACAATTACTTTGACTACCTAGAGTTCTAACTAACCATGTACAATGACTTTGACTACCTAGCGTTCTAACTAACCATGTACAATGACCTGACTATCTGGAGTTCTAACTAACCATGTACAATTACTTTGACTACCTAGAGTTCTAACTAACCATGTACAATTACTTTGACTACCTAGAGTTCTAACTAACCATTTACATTGACTTGACTATCTGGAGTTCTAACTAACCATGTACAATTACTTTGACTACCTAGAGTTCTAACTAACCATGTACAATGACTTTGACTACCTAGCGTTCTATCTAACCATGTACAATGACTTGACTATCTGGAGTTCTCACTAACCATGTACAATGACTTTGACTACCTGGAGTTCTAACTAACCATGTACAATGACTTTGAATACCTAGAGTTCTAACTAACCATGTACAATGACTTGACTATCTGGAGTTCTAACTAACCATGTACAATGACTTTGACTACCTAGCGTTCTATCTAACCATGTACAATGACTTGACTATCTGGAGTTCTCACTAACCATGTACAATGACTTTGACTACCTGGAGTTCTAACTAACCATGTACAATGACTTTGAATACCTAGAGTTCTAACTAACCATGTACAATGACTTGACTATCTGGAGTTCTCACTAACCATGTACAATGACTTGACTATCTGGAGTTCTAACTAACCATGTACAATGACTTTGACTATCTGGAATTCTAACTAATCATGTTCAATGACTTTGACTATCTGGAATTCTAACCAACCATGTACAATTACCTGACTATCTGGAGTTCTAACTAACCATGTACAATGACTTGACTATCTGGAGTTCTAACTAACCATGTACAATGACTTTGACCACCTAGCGTTCTAACTAACCATGTACAATGACTTTGACTATCTAGAGTTCTAACTAACCATTTACAATGACTTGACTACCAAGTGTTCTAACTAACCATATACAATGACTTTGACTATCTAGAGTTCTAACTAACCATGTACAATTACTTTGACTATCTAGAGTTCTAACTAACCATTTACAATGACTTGACTACCTAGTGTTCTAACTAACCATGTACAATGACTTTGACTATCTAGAGTTCTAACTAACCATTTACAATGACTTTGACTATCTAGAGTTCTAACTAACCATGTACAATGACTTTGACTACCTAGAGTTCTAACTAACCATGTACAATGACTTTGACTACCTAGAGTTCTAACTAACCATGTACAATTACTTTGACTACCTAGAGTTCTAACTAACCATGTACAATGACTTTGACTACCTAGAGTTCTAACTAACCATTTACATTGACTTGACTATCTGGAGTTCTAAATAACCATGTACAATGACCTGACTATCTGGAGTTCTAACTAACCATGTACAATTACTTTGAATACCTAGAGTTCTAACTAACCATGTACAATGACTTGACTATCTGGAGTTCTCACTAACCATGTACAATGACTTGACTATCTGGAGTTCCAGCTAACCATGTACAATGACTCTGACTATCTGGAATTCTAACTAACCATGTACAATGACTTGACTACCTAGAGTTCTAACTAACCATGTACAATGACTTGACTATCTGGAGTTCTAACTAACCATGTACAATGACTTTGACTACCTAGAGTTCTAACTAACCATGTACAATGACTTGACTATCTGGAGTTCTATCTAACCATGTACAATGACTTTGACTACCTAGAGTTCTAACTAACCATGTACAATGACTTGACTATCTGGAGTTCTAACTTACCATGTACAATGACTTGACTATCTGGAGTTCTAACTAACCATGTACAATGACTTGACTATCTGGAGTTCTAACTAACCATGTACAATGACCTGACTATCTGGAGTTCTAACTAACCATGTACAATTACTTTGACTACGTAGAGTTCTAACTAATCATACACAATGACTTAACTATCTGGAGTTCTAACTCACCATGTACAATGATTTTGACTACCTAGAGTTCTAACTAACCATGTACAATTACTTTGACTATCTAGAGTTCTAACGGACCATGTACAATTACGTTGACTATCTGGAATTCTAACTAACCATGTACAATGACTTGACTATCTGGAGTTCTAACTAACCATGTACAATGAGTTGACTATCTGGAATTCTAACTAATCATGTACAATGACCTTGACTATCTGGAGTTCTAACTAACCATGTACAATGACCTGACTATCTGGAGTTCTAACTAACCATGTGCAATGACTTGGACTACCTAGAGTTCTAACTAACCATGTACAATGACTTTGACTATCTAGAGTTCTAACTAACCATGTACAATGACTTTGACTACCTAGAGTTCTAACTTACCATGTACAATGACTTTGACTACCTAGACTTCTAACTAACCATGTACAATTACTTTGACTACCTAGAGTTCTAACTAACCATGTACAATGACTTTGACTATCTGGAGTTCTAACTAACCATGTACAATTACTTTGACTATCTAGAGTTCTAACTAACCATGTGCAGTGACTTTGAATACCTAGAGTTCTAACTAACCATGTACAATGACTTGACTATCTGGAGTTCTAACTAACCATGTACAGTGACTTTGAATACCTAGAGTTCTAACTAACCATGTACAATGACTTTGACTACCTAGAGTTCTAACTAACCATGTACAATTACTTTGAATACCTAGAGTTCTAACTAACCATGCAATGACTTTGAATACCTAGAGTTCTAACTAACCATGTACAATGACTTGACTATCTGGAGTTCTAACTAACCATGTACAATTACTTTGAATACCTAGAGTTCTAACTAACCATGTACAATGACTTGACTATCTGGAGTTCTAACTCACCATGTACAATGATTTTGACTATCTAGAGTTCTAACTCACCATGTACAATGACTTGACTATCTGGAGTTCTAACTAACCATGTACAATTACTTTGACTACCTAGAGTTCTAACTAACCATGTACAATTACTTTGACTATCTAGAGTTCTAACTAACCATGTGCAGTGACTTTGAATACCTAGAGTTCTAACTAACCATGTACAATGACTTGACTATCTGGAGTTCTAACTAACCATGTACAATTACTTTGAATACCTAGAGTTCTAACTAACCATGTACAATGACTTGACTATCTGGAGTTCTAACTAACCATGTACAATGACTTGACTATCTGGAGTTCTATCTAACCATGTACAATGACTTGACTATCTGGAGTTCTAACTAACCATGTACAATGACTTGACTATCTGGAGTTCTATCTAACCATGTACAATGACTTTGAATACCTAGAGTTCTAACTAACCATGTACAATGACTTTGACTACCTAGAGTTCTAACTAACTATGTACAATGACTTGACTATCTGGAGTTCTCACTAACCATGTACAATGACTTGACTATCTGGAGTTCTATCTAACCATGTACAATGACTTTGAATACCTAGAGTTCTAACTAACCATGTATATTGACTTGACTATCTGGAGTTCTCACTAACCATGTACAATGACTTTGACTACCTAGACTTCTAACTAACCATGTACAATTACTTTGACTACCTAGAGTTCTAACTAACCATTTACAATGACTTGACTATCTGGAGTTCTAACTTACCATGTACAATGACTTGACTATCTGGAGTTCTAACTAACCATGTACAATGACTTGACTATCTGGAGTTCTAACTAACCATGTACAATGACTTTGAATACCTAGAGTTCTAACTAACCATGTACAATTACTTTGACTACCTAGAGTTCTAACTAACCATTTACAATGACTTGACTATCTGGAGTTCTAACTAACCATGGTTGAATTATGGTCATGGTTGCTGTTGTTACAGTAACTAACCATGGTGATTCCCTCTCCTCTCTCTATTCCTCTCTTTCTCCTTTTTCCTCCAGAGACAATGACTTTGACTATCTGGAGTTCCGGCTGTGGATTGGTCTGTGGTCTGCATTCTTTTGTCTGCTGCTTGTTGCTACTGATGCCAGCTACATGGTTCAGTACTTCACCCGATTCACAGAGGAGGGCTTCTCCTGCCTCATCTCCTTCATCTTCATCTATGATGCCTTCAAGAAGATGCTGAAGCTGGCTGACTACTACCCCATCAACTCTGACTACCAGATTGACTATGTCACCCAGTATGACTGTATGTGTATGGCCCCTACCATCTTAGGTAAGACCTACCTACTCAACTACCCACTGTATGTCTATAGCCCCTACCATATTAGGTAAGACCTACCTACCAACTTAAGCTTTCATGGCTGGGAAATGCTTCAGAAAAGTCCTAATTGAGGAAAATGTTGGTTCCTCTGAATTTCTTGGCTCTCTGCAAAACAGTCATCTTCTCCTTAAACCTCAGGAACTTGACCACCATCGGCCTGGGTCTGTCACCTAGGTTGGTTACAGGTATTTCAGACAAGTCGGTGCGCTCCGCCTCAATCTTTGTATTATCCATCTGCAGCTTTTCAGAAAAGATTTTTCTCACTTTCTCGTCAGACTCTGCCCAGTTCATGTGAAGACTGGTATGTCATCCACAACAATACTATTTCTCATGGATTGTCCCTCTAGAAAGTCTGTTTTCCCAGTCATCTGTAATAATGATTCACAGACAGTGCTGATATCATCTCATGTGGACTTCCAGTTTGTTGTCATCTTGGGGAATTTCTATTTCAGGACATCCCCCTTTCCTTCTGAGCAGTGCAAACTGTTTTTAAGGGCCTCTCAAGCCAGATCGTCCATTATTTTGTTGAGTCCATCAGTATTTGGACAAAGCTGTTAAAGTTATATCCTGTTGTAACAACTGTTTGTAGAACCCTTTTTGTTTGTTTAAAATATCCTTCACCTGTGATAAAGAAACACTGTCCTCTCCATTACTCACGCCTCTGGCTTTGGATGCCATGGTAGCAATGTAGGCTAACGCTGGTACGCCACGCAGTTCCAGACAGGGTAGGTCCCAGGACAGATTAAAACAAACAGCAGGGATTTAGACAGCCACAAGCCTGGTACAATCCATGGTCTCAGCCACAATGGCTAACTGCGTCACGCGCTCTGTTCAAGCTGTCAAGGAAACCTGGCTAGCTTGATAACTACTGTAGTTGCAGTTAGGCTAGCTGCTACGCCCAGCAGCTCTTCAGACCTTTGGTTGGCATGATCCTTGGACAGATAGTAGCGGTCCCAGCAACTGAGGCTAACTGCATTGCAGGATCCAAATTCAAAAGGTAGCCAGTAACCAAACTTTTTCAACAGAACACTTTTTCAGAGACTTTCAAAACAACAATCCGAGCTCTCCCTTGTTCAAAGTTTGTGTGTGTTTGTCATAGTTAAGCTTCTATGCATGGCTGAGCTAAGCCGTATGGGGCATCATACCAGAAGGAGGAGGGGAAATGCAGACCAGTGGGAAGTAAATGAACCAGCCAGTGTTTCAGAAGACTGATGCATGCTAGATTCTCAAGTAAGCAAGCTGAAACATGTCAGCATTCTGCTGCTTTTCAGGGTTGTTGCTATAAACACATACAGATGCAATGCTCTGAAGAAAGGACAACATCATATATACACTTACTGAATATCTCTGATAGCTGTTGTTTTCTCCCTTTACGATGAGGTTAGGGTTATGAGTTATGGTGACTGAAGGAGAATCAGGAGTCAGGACCACAGTCATAAGATCACATTACATTCCTGAAAGGGCCTTAGCTTGCAGAATGATTGTGTCCTGGTGTTCACCCTGCAGGAATAACCTTTAGACTATTCACATCCCATCTGGAGGGGAATAGTCACAAATACAGTACCTTGCGAAAGTATTCGGCCCCCTTGAACTTTGCGACCTTTTGCCACATTTCAGGCTTCAAACATAAAGATATAAAACTGTATTTTTTTGTGAAGAATCAACAACAAGTGGGACACAATCATGAAGTGGAACGACATTTATTGGATATTTCAAACTTTTTTAACAAATCAAAAACTGAAAAATTGGGCGTGCAAAATTATTCAGCCCCCTTAAGTTAATACTTTGTAGCGCCAACTTTTGCTGCGATTAAAGCTGTAAGTCGCTTGGGGTATGTCTCTATCAGTTTTGCACATCGAGAGAATGAAATTTTTTCCCATTCCTCCTTGCAAAACAGCTCGAGCTCAGTGAGGTTGGATGGAGAGCATTTGTGAACAGCAGTTTTCAGTTCATTCCACAGATTCTATAGGAACAGTTTTTTATGGAAATGGTTGGCGATCGACAAGTCGATCACGGTCGACCCGTTGGTGACAACTGCTCTAGTGAAAGAAATTAAATTGTTAAAATGATACTGTAGTCTGACTTGAAACAAATCAAATCAAAGTTTATTTGTCACGTGCGCCGAATACAACAGGTTACAGTGAAATGCTTACTTACAGGCTCTAACCAACAGTGCAAAAAAGTTATTAGGTGAACAATAGGTAGGTAAAAAAATAAAACAACAGTAAAAAGACAGGCTATATACAGTAGCGAAGCTATATACAGTGCCTACGCATATATGATGGACAGAGAGTAGCAGTAGCATAAAGAGGTGTTGGCGGATGGTTTTATATTGTTTATTTCACTTTGAATATTATCTACCTCACTTGCTTTGGCTATGTTAACATATGTTTCCCATGCCAATAAAGCTCCTTGAATTGAATTGAATTGGTGGGTGGCGGGACACAGCCCGGTTAGCCAATGTGCAGGAGCACTGGTTAAGGTAGTTTTGAGGTAGTATGTACATGAATGTATAGCTAAAGTGACTATGCATATATGATAAACAGAGAGTAGCAGCAGCTGAAAAGAAGGGTTGGGGGAGGCACACAATGCAAATAGTCCGGGTAGCCATTTGATGACCTGTTCAGGAGTCTTAATGGCTTGGGGGTAAAAACTGTTGAGAAGCCTTTTTGTCCTAGACTTGGCACTCCGGTACCGCTTGCCATGCAGTAGTAGAGAGAACAGTCTATGACTGGGGTGACTGGGATCTTTGACAATTAGTAGGGCCTTCCTCTGACACCGCCTGGTGTAGAGGTCCTGGATGGCAGGCAGCTTAGCTCCAGTGATGCACTGGGCCATATTCACTACCCTCTGTAGTGCCTTGCGGTCGGAGGCCAAGCAATTGCCATACCAGACAGTGATGCAACCAGTCAGGATGCTCTCGATGTTGCAGCTGTAGAACATTTTGAGGATCTCAGGACCCATGCCAAATCTTTTTAGTTTCCTGAAGGGGAATAGGCTTTGTCGTGCCCTCTTCATGCCAGTCTTGGTGTGTTTGGACAATTCTAATTTGTTGGTGATGTGGACACCAAGGAACTTGAAGCTCTCAACCTGCTCCACTACAGCCCCGTCGATGAGAATGGGGGCTCGGCCCTCCTTTTCCTGTGGTCCACAATCATCTCCTTAGTCTTGGTTACGTTGAGGGATAAGTTGTTATTCTGGTGTTGGAGTTGTGCCTGGCCATGTAGTCGTGGGTGAACAGGGAGTACAGGAGGGGACGAAGCACGCACCCCTGTGGGGCTCCAGTGTTGAGGATCAGCATGGCAGATGTGTTGTTACCTACCTTCACCACCTGGGGGCGGCCCGTCAGGATCCAAGTCCAGGATCCAGTTGCAGAGGGAGGTGTTTAGTCCCAGGATCCTTAGCTTAGTGATGAGCTTTGAGGGCACTATGGTGTTGAACGCTGAGCTGTAGTCAATGAATAGCATTCTCACATAGGTGTTCCTTTTGTCCAGGTAGGAAAGGGCAGTGTGGAGTGCAATAGAGATTGGATCATCTGTGGATCTGTGAAATAGTCAAAATTATACTGCAGTCTGTAGTGAAACAAGTCAAATAGTCAAAAGTATTCGTGACTCACCACCTGGTTTCGGTCTGATGTAGCAAAATGTGAAATGGTGTTTTTTACATTGGATAAAAGTAGAGACTCAGAGCTACAAAATTGTATATCTTACACTGCATTTGAGGAACAATGGGAAAGTAATTATGCTTTGAAAGGTGATCAACTTGTAAACTCACGTTTGAGAAAATCACCTGTTGAATGTTTTGGTATCTAGTGAAGAGCTCCTCTAGCTAGCTAGCTCGGTAAACAATGAACCTAGCTAGGTAAACAACGTTTAAGACCACACACGTCATGTAATGTTAGCTAACAAGCCAGCCAGCTAACATTAGCTAGTTAAACAACAATGAACAAAGTGGAATCAATGCCACAGTGCTGGGAACTAACCAACCATGTTCAGTATTAGCTAGCTAACATTAGGCTCTAACTAGACAAGCAAATGGCTCTGGAAGAGAATAATAATGTCAGCTAGGGAGCCAGTCAGCTAATGTTAGCTAGCTAGCTAACAGTACACTTTAGCTTGAAATGAAACCACTCTCTGTCAAAATTAAAAACGTGTCATATCTGAAAATGTAGCTAGCTAACACTAGAATATCTTACCTGCATTCATCACCATGCATCATGGATGCTTCTACCTGTCAGGAATGCCATACCATGGTTGCCCTGAAGATGTAATCCGGAGACAGGTGTTTTGTAACCCAGAGACAGGTGTTTTGTAATCCAGAGACAGGTGTTTTGTAACCCAGAGACAGGTGTTTTGTAATCCGGAGACAGGTGTTTTGTAACCCAGAGACAGGTGTTTTGTAACCCAGAGACAGGTGTTTTGTAATCCAGAGACAGGTGTTTTGTAATCCGGAGACAGGTGTTTTGTAACCCAGAGACAGGTGTTTTGTAATCCAGAGACAGGTGTTTTGTAACCCAGAGACAGGTGTTTTGTAATCCGGAGACAGGTGTTTTGTAACCCAGAGACAGGTGTTTTGTAATCCGGAGACAGGTGTTTTGTAACCCAGAGACAGGTGTTTTGTAACCCAGAGACAGGTGTTTTGTAACCCAGAGACAGGTGTTTTGTAACCCAGAGACAGGTGTTTTGTAACCCAGAGACAGGTGTTTTGTAATCCGGAGACAGGTGTTTTCTCCATCTCTTTAGCTATCATACTCTAATTCCACTGATTACAAAACGTGATCCTCCAGAAAATGGAGAGCAACACTTATGCAGTTCCACTACACAATATATAAAAGAAAAGCAGTGTTCGACAGGATTACCAACCCAGATTATCGAGCTCAAATAGACAGAAGCCTTCAATATGGCAGACCAATCCGAACTTCTCTCTCGGCATGTCCAGCCCACTCATTATCTTAGCCAATCTTAGCTACTGTGAAGATTGCCAACTTTTTCTGTGGCTAAACCAACAAGGCTTGTAATTTAACAATGGCATACCAGTTTGTTATTAAGGCACATGGAAGTTCACATGTTCAAGAAGGCATTTCTGACAAAAAACGTATTTAGATTTTTTTAAATGTTTTACGTTCAAACAGCTCTCCTGTGAAGTCGTGGCTTGAGACATTCACCAAGTTTCCTGAATCGGGTCACATACTATAGTCTAGTGAAAAAGGTGAAACATTCCAAATGATACTGCAGTCTGTTGTGAACCAAGTGAATAGTCAACATTATACTGTAGTGAAACACATTAAATAGTCAAAGTGATGCTGTAGTCTGTGGTGAAACAAGTGAAATAGTCTAAATGATACTGTAGTAAGAAAGAAAAGGAGAAGAACAGTCATTTATTGCTCATTATCTTGCAGAGATAAAGCATGAGAAATAGTCGTAAAGTGAATACTACAGTGAATTAGGTGGAATAGTCTCAACAATACTTTTGTAGAAGGTGATGGAAATAACCACTGTGTTGTTGAGGTTGGAGAGGTGTTGGTTCTTCATGTGACCACAGAGATAAAAATGTTTCAAAGGTGCCAGGTTGTGGACGTTAGCAGAGAAGAAGAGCGAGAGGTGTAACTGGGCCCAAAATCTGTCTTCACCAGTAGGTGTTTTTTTTTTTGTGTTGTTTTTTCACTCACCAAGCGAGGAGTTTTTGAATGGAGGTCAGTGAGCGAGTGTATAATTTGTTTAACAAAATATGTAATGGCTTATTTGCTACTTGTGGCTTATTAGTTTGAATAGAAGTTTTCTAATGATTAGGTTGTTACAAGTGTACTGATATAAGTAGGACACGTGACATCCCGGCAACTTTGATAAAAAACACTTTGTACCGGAGTTATGCCTTGTCATGACTAGTTACCACAGCCTCAAAGTCATAAACCTTATGCCTAATGCTAACCTTAAATTAGAACCAACCCCCCGCCCCCCCCAAAAAAAAAAATAATAATATGCATTTTTACAATATGGGCAATTTGGGCAATTTTATTTTGTGACTGGGGTAACTAGTGGAAACCGTTGTGGCTGTTGTACAGTGTATTCGGAAAGTATTCAGACCCCTTGACATTTTGTTAAGTTACAGCTCTAAAGTCACTTAAAACGTTCCACCTTCTCCACTACTGTTCCTACGATGTGGATAGGGGGGTGCTCCCTCTGCTGACTATCAGGTCAATATAATGGATAATCTGTGGAGCTCGTCTGATCCTGAATGACTACATTTGTATTCTGGCCAGGAATCTCTGGAGGGAAACAACAGATGTTTAAATGAGTTCCCAGTTGCTGTTGAATGGGTCATGCTGGGATGCCAGGTTGGTTGCTGTTGAAGGGGTCATGGTGGGATGCCAGGTTGGTTGCTGTTGAATGGGTCATGCTGGGATGCCAGGTTGGTTGCTGTTGAAGGGGTCATGGTGCTTCTATACCTGCATTGCTTGCTGTTTGGGGTTTTAGGCTGGGTTTCTGTACAGCACTTTGATATATCAGCAGATGTAAGAAGGGCTATATAAATACATTTGATTTGTTGGTGAGATGCCAGGTTGGCTGCTTTTGAAGGGGTCATGGTGGATGCCAGGTTGGTTGCTGTTGAATGGGTCACTGCGGGATGCCAGGTTGGTTGCTGTTGAAGGGGTCATGGTGCTTCTATACCTGCATTGTTTGCTGTTTGGGGTTTTAGGCTGGGTTTCTGTACAGCACTTTGATATATCAGCAGATGTAAGAAGGGCTATATAAATACATTTGATTTGATGGTGAGATGCCAGGTTGGCTGCTTTTGAAGGGGTCATGGTGGGATGCCAGGTTGGCTGCTGCAGGGGTAATGGTGGGATGCCAGGTTGGCTGCTTTTGAAGGGGTCATGGTGGGATGCCAGGTTGGCTGCTGCAGGGGTAATGGTGGGATGCCAGGTTGGTTGCTTCTCTTGGTCATGGCCTTTAACTCTTGCAGTAAAATTAATCTGTTAACATCTAGATTATTTCTGAGACTGATTTGTTCTCTTGTTGTCCTCCAGAAAACAGTACGGAGGTGTTTGGAGATCCTCTGGATGCTGATAGCACTGCTGTCTGGTACTTCAACAACACTGATCTAGTAAGTCCCCCAACGCATACCCCTAACCCTACATCTTCAGTATGCTGATAGCACTGCTGTCTGGTACTTCAACAACATTGATCTAGTAAGTACCCCAACCCAAACTGCAAACTCTAACCCCTAACCCCAAACTCTAAACCCTTAGGCCTAATCCCAAACTCATAAACACAAAAGGGGCCCAAATAATATGTCTAAAGGGGCATATTGTTTTGTCTCTACAGCCTCTCATATTGTTTTGTCTCTACAGCCTCTCATATTGTTTTGTCTCTACAGCCTCTCATATGGTTTTGTCTCTACAGCCTCTCATTGTTTTGTCTCTACAGCCTCTCATATTGTTTTGACTCTACAGCCTCTCATATGGTTTTGTCTCTACAGCCTCTCATATGGCTTTGTCTCCACAGCCTCTAAATAATATGGGTTTTACTCTACAGCCTCTCATATTGTTTTTCTCCACAGCCTGTAAGTCATTATGTTTTGTCTCAGCAGCGGCCACTAAGTCAGATTGTTTTATTGCTACAGCCTCTCATACTCTTTTGTCTCTGCAGCCTCTCATTTTGTTTTGTCTGTGCCTCTAAATCATATTATATTGTTTTAACTCTACACCCTCTCATTTTGTTTTGTCTGTACAGTCTCTAAGTCATATTGTTTTGTCTCATCAATCTCTCAGTCATATTGTTTTGTCTCTGCAGCCTCTCATATTATTTTGTCTCTACACCCTCTCATTTTGCTTTGTCTCTACAGCCTCTCATATTGTTTTGTCTCTACAGCCTCTCATATTGTTTTGTCTCTACAGCCTCTCATATTGTTTTGTCTCTACACCCTCTCATTTTGTTTTGTCTGTACAGTCTCTAAAGTCATATTGTTTTGTCTCTACAGTCTCTCATATTGTTTTGTCTCTACAGCCTCTCATATTGTTTTGTCTCTACAGCCTCTGTCGTATTGATTTATATCTACAGTCTCTAAGCCACATAGTTATGTCTTTATAGCCTCTAAGTCATATTGTTTTAGCTCAACAGTCTCTCATTGTTTTGTCTCTACAAACTGTAAGTTATATTGTTTTATCTCTACATCTTCTACGTCATATTGTTTGGTGTCTACAGCCCTCATTGTTTTCACTCTACAGCCTCTAAGTTATATTGTTTTGTCTCTGCATTCTCTGTACACTTTTTTGTGTCCTCAGCCTCTGAATGCCACGTGGTCATCCCTGTCTAAGAAGGATTGTGTGAAGTATGGAGGAGAGCTGGTGGGGAAGGCATGTAAATATGTTCCTGACATCACTCTGATCTCCTTCATCCTTTTCCTGGGAACCTACACTACCTCCATGATGCTGAAGAAGTTCAAGACCAGTCCTTTCTTCCCTACATGGGTCAGTACTTAACCCTTACCCTAACCCTACAGTACACACCTACTCTTCCCCTACTGTACACACCTAACCCTATTGTGCACACCTAACCCCACTGTACACACCTACCCCTACTGTACACACCTAACCCTACTGTACACACCTAACCCTACTGTACACACCTACTCTTCTCCTACTGTACACACCTAACCTTATTGTGCACACCTAACCCTACTGTACACACCTACCGCTACTGTACACACCTAACCCTGATATTGTGACTGTCATTGTACATGTATATCTCTGTGTAGGTAATGTTTGTAACCCTAATCTGTGCTTGGTTACATGTGTGTTTCTCTCTGTGTAGGTGAGGAAACTAATCAGTGACTTTGCCATTATCTTGGCCATCCTGATCTTTTGCGGTGTGGACATGCTAGTAGGAGTGGACACTCCCAAGCTCATAGTCCCAACTGAGTTCAAGGTACGGATAATTTCAGATTTCACACCTGTCTATTTAAGGTCCCACAGTTGACAGTGCATGTCAGAGCAAAGACCAAGCCATGAGGTCAAAGGAATTGTCCGTAGAGCTACGAAACAGAATTGTGTCGAGGCACAG